>NC_056725.1:274578720-274736220 GCF_019279795.1 Protopterus annectens
CCCCAGGACCTCCGGGTATTGTGCCACACGGTGGAAGCGGCGCATATTGCTAGCCAAATCCTCCTGAGATGTGGGGAAATTTATGTGCTCATGGGCATGTGGTAACATGGCATCCAGGAACTGGTGTAGTACCCTGGATGCTGATGCCTGTGAGATGCCCATTATGTCCCCAGTTGGCCTTTGAAAGGTACCTGTAGCCAGTATTCGCAGGCTCACACATACCTTTGTGTCCACTGGGATGGGCTCCCCTCTGTTGTCTCTTGTTCTCAGGCGCGGCCGGCACAGCTCCACTATTTGCTGTAACGTGTCCCTGTCCACCCTGTAGCGCTCTACTATCTCCAGGTCTCGCAGCCCCTGGTAGGTCACCCTTGGTCTGAACACTCTCCTTCTCCTGTGAGGCCTACGGTAGTTTTCGGCACCACCCTCCGCAACTCCGTCTGTCTCTGCCACATACCTATGCATCACGGCCACGGCGGCACCCAGCATATACATGTTAAAAGTTCCCGCCTGTTTACACCCTACGGTGCGGCGTTTGGGAAATCGCTGTGTGTTGTGTGCATTCACACTTAATACTGTTGTGCTGTATACCCGTGATGTCATTGGGTGTGTCTGTGCAGCCGTATCCATGGATTATTTCCGTGGTTTTACGGTTGCAACTGCAATGGTACTGCCTGTAGTGTTACATTACAGTTGCCTGCATTGCCTTGGCCTTGCATCTTACATTACTGCATCCTGCAGGCACATGGCATATGATGCATTTTATCTGCAGCCGCAGTTATGCTACCTCTGTACTGGCTGTGCTATTTCGGTTCTTTGCTCTTTGCATTTCTACTACATCCCCTACTATCTTTGCATTCATATGCCTCCTTTCCCGTTATGCAGGAGTCTGCATGCAGAGTTATCAGCTGCCGGGCGCTTGCCCTTCCTGGATTGATTGGTGTTGATTGCTCATTACGGCTCCATTTACACTGCTTCCGCATTTCCTCGTATTCTCCGCATTACCTTCCTATATCCGTGGTTGTTGACGGGGAGGCCGTCACATGACTGGTTTAGGGAATGTAGTCATCCTCGTGCACATGCATCTGTGCGCATTATGTACTCTCAGTGCATCTATTTCCTCACACGCCAGTCCTGATGCTGTGATGTGCATTGTACAGCCCAGATTTGCTGACCTCCAATATCCTTCCTCCTACAGTGGCACACCCTCTGTGGTTGACATGTATCTCGTGTAGGCCACTCCTCGGTGTAGTACCGCTCGCTTGCTCCATCCTTACACCGCCGTTTTGCGATTCACTATTATCTGCCTGATCTGCATGGAATTGACTACTAATACATCGTTACGGCGAACACCGCCACCACTCCTTGGCAACCATTGCGCTGGGGTTGAAGCTTTACATACATACTATGATGTGTGGTGGCTGTGCAGCTGATGTGTGTTATACTGCTCTTTAGGACATTGTCATATTATTTCATTGCTTTGCAACTTCTGTGCACATATCCCGGGGTCTGCTGTTCTTTCTACGACGTGCCATTTATGTCATTTTACATTTTGTGCATATTTTCTTTGGACATTCTCGGTGGCTTGCCACAGTGGCATATTGCACTTGTATGATACCTGACTTTGACAGCCTTCCGTTACTCCTCGGTCATGTTTGGGTAAATGTAAACCTTTTTTTTGGTTTACATTGCCGTGTCCTTACCTTCTTCACGCGCCACTTCGTGGATCGCTATTTGCCCTCATTTGCATGGTGCAATACCGCACACAGTATGTTTTGCATACCTACGCCGGGGGCGGAGACGGTCCGGTGCACGCCGGTAGTGCACGTGGAATTCATTCATACCTGAATCGCTCAGCAGCCATATTTGGCGTTATAACGCCGACGCTATGCTGGCGCCTGGCGCAAGGTTCATGAATCCCGGGGTTTATGTTCTGAAGGCTCTGCAAGGACGAAAAATACTTCTTCCATGGGAGCTGACAGTATACCTCATTGTTAAATAAACAGTGCTAAGTGCACCCTTCCCAAACATCTCCTCAAACTGTTTTACCTAAGCTTAACTGCACAAATGTTTCCTAAATTGTGGCATGCCCTAATAGTAATGCCCCTCCATAATGTGGTCCTACCACAGACACCAGTAATTATAGACCATCAGCCTAATAAGCCCAATCTGCAAAGTTAAGACCTCATCGATTATAATATCAAAAATTATAAGCCTGATCCTGCTGTTCATATATGTATCCTGATCTGGAGAAGGCATTTAACACTATAACCTTTGCCAGTGCAGCAAGTTAAATGTTCTTATTATATAGATCCCTATGTGTGTATGATGGATAGCAAACTGGCTAAATGATGGAACTCATATAGTTAGTATGGTTACGTGCTTCATATGAGAGTTTGAAGGTAACCAGAGGAGCCTTCCAGGGCTCTATGTCAGGATGCCTTCTTTTTAGCATTCATTTCTCTGATCTCCAAAATGTGAATGATGGCCTATGTTTAAGTAACTTTGCAGATGACTGGAACCTCTCTGTTTTTGTCAATACCCCCTCTGACATCTGTACTCTTCAGAAAGAACTTACTGTAGTAAATACCTGGCATACTGAAATTAAATGCTAAAACTGTTGCAGTGAAGCTTCTGGTAAATGACTCCTATGCTCAAACTATAGTAGACACAATACCCCCATAAAGTAAAAATGCAGTCAGGAACCTTGGAACGTGGGTTGACAATTCCATACCTCTCAAGTGGCATGTAGCAACTATAGTCAAGTCTCTACACTTAGCACAACTGCTTGTCAAAGGTATACCACCCAAATTTAAGGAAGATGTTGCTGCCTCATATTCAGAATTGATTGGACCAATCATTGAGTTAAACGTCCTCTTCATGATGTAGTGCACTCGAAATATCAGGTGACTAGAGAACCACCAAAGGTTCCTAACCAAAAATTTTATGAGACAAATTTACTGAGATAACAAGGGATGCTAGAAGCTCTATCCCAGGTCTATATTATAAGATCGATGGTTGAAAATATTGAACACCATATGGTCGACACCATATGGTCGATGTCTTCAAACATCGAACTTATAAAAACAACAAAAAAAGAAAAAGAAAAAAGTACCTTAATGAGTTTAAGCAGGGGGGGCAAGCCCTCCTGCATCCTTCACACCCCCTGCTTCTTAAATATACCAACTCTGAGACTGCACTACATTGTAGTAAACAGAAATCTCCCCTTACGGAGATTTCTGTTTACACATTTGATGTGTGCTTTCGCTATTCTTGTGTCGACAATATCAGGAATTTTCCCTTATCCCCACTGTAGTGCGATCTCCGCAACAGGCATACTTACATGAAAGTGCCTTTCGGTAAAAAGCACTTTTGCGCAAGTATGCCCGGCCGAATCTGCTTCGGTTATGTTGCCGTTCGGTGATCCGTACGTATCCCATGCAGTTATGCAGCAGAGCTGTGCAAGATCCATTCAGACTGCCCAAATAGGCATCAATAATTACAATGACAGCAGTTTTCTGCTTGTTGAAATGTATGGATAATGTTTGCTGTAGCGCTCTTCTGTGCTGCACAGTGTATGGAACATTCCCGAACCACATGTTTTATTCTGAGAGCTGGAGACGTACACAGTTTAACATAATCTGTTCAGAAGCAAGGATAACTCCTATGCACATTGAGCAGAAGTGAAATCCCCACAGGAGCATGTGGCAACTGCTGTTTCTTCTGAGCAGAATGCTGAAACACAACTCATTTGTAACTTGCAGGCAATCTTGTGTTATTTCTTTTTTTATTTTCTTTTTTTTGGGGGGGGTGTAGCTTTGAGGTATGTTTCAAATGTGGGTTCTTACTGATATATTGAGAGGTTGCAACATTGTACGTAAACAGATACCTCAGTAGCCAATGTGTAGGCTGCAGGGCTAATTGGTAAGCAAATATCTGCTATGCCTAGCACCAACAGTGCTGTTGTGATTGGAATACTTTGTAAAACCACCTTGATGAAAAGTGGCTACATCTCCCCATTTCATATTTTTCACTTGTGCAGTCATATTGGGCCTTAAGAAGATTTTAGGAGTTTTCAGGATAGCCCACTTACCTTGGTCCATGTGTATACCACAGTTTAACTGTTTTCAAGTTGTCTATTTCAAAAGAATTGATAGCCATGTCTAGTTCCTAAATTGCATGTCCTTAAAGAACAGGTTACCTGCTTTGATTAATTATGAGTTCAGCAAACTACTGCATAGCTCCAGCAAGCCAATAGTTTGGTACAGCATATAAAATGAGTTTGCTTCTGCTACTCAGGTAGGAGTATAAAAGCTGATCTTGAAAAGGGGGTGAGATAAGTAGTTCTTTCAAAATGGATGCATTTTTCAGGAACACTCAGAAGGGATGTTGTCCTGAACACAATGACACCTTTTTTGCATTTCATGCAAGTTTCAGTGTGTTTTAACATAGTCACAGTGACATTGTGTAAAAATGTGCATCATATTTAGCAGGTAGTGGAAAACAGCATGCAAGAAATGTTTAATATGCTAGCTCAAACATATATTTGCTGGCTAAAGTTATCTTCTCTTGGACCACTGACTTTATGGATACCCCAATGTAAGACAGTTGCGGGATGGCTGAGACATCAGGGTATGCAGTAAGATAGGAGTCTTTCACATTCATTACTGAAGTAAGTAGATATGAATATGTGAAAAAATCCAACATTTTGTGAGATGGAAATTATTGTGTGTCTCCAAGCTACATGAACTGAAGTACATATCATGGAAGGTGTTGTAGCCAAATGTGATATGGATGTTCTCTCTGGCACTATGCACTATGTAACCAACAAGATGGCAAAGATATATCAAATGAGAATTACCAATAAATTCATGGTACTATGGATGAAAGACATGACCAGCACAGACAAAAATGCCCCTCTTTCTGAGTGAGAAAGACAGAATTATATAGGAATTGAGTACATTCTTTGCTGGACTTCACAAATTTGTAATGGATAGGCAGATGTGATGCATGCAATTGTAATAACAATGGGCTTCAGTAAATGGATTACAATTTCCATATTCCAACCTTTGTTTCCAGTGTTCTGTTTTGTATTGGCATGGTACTTTGCTGTGACTGCATTTAGTAGTGTTAATAAACATTTGGATTTTTATTGATAGCTTTTGCATATCTGCATAAGCACAACAATGGAATTGCGTATCTATCTGCCTGTCTATCTATCTTTCTGTTTATCTATCTACAGGTTCATAGGTTGTTACAGGGCAAATGACCACTAGGGCCCTTGCAAGCCTAGCCGTATACCCCAAACCATTTAGGTCCAAAGTATCACAGGTGTTTATATGGGGGGAGGGAATGGTAGTATGGAGGTAACTAAGGATTTGTAGTGTGGAGGGTGTTAGTTAGTTAGTTAGTTAGTTAGTTAGTTAGTTAGTTAGTTAGTTAGTTAGTTAGTTAGTTAGTTAGTTAGTTAGGACAATACTTTTCTTATTGATGACATCTGACCATAAGGGTTATGGGGCTGGACCAGGGACAAATTTACAATTTTCCATCCAATTGTCAATGTTTCATTTGAATACGGTCAGGAATGAACTCTGTTTAAATAAATACAGAGCCTATGCCATAGCACAGAGATATTTTGGGACACACATTTATCTCACCAGCACATTTTATGTCCCAAAGGGAAGTTCAGATCCCTGGATCTGTTGTTTCTGCTGCTGTTTGCTTTGCTCATGTTCCATAGAGCCATCAGGACTAGGTCTGAGAAAGCCCTGTTAGCCAGGGAAACATACCCTCTCAGCACCCTGTAGGTGACTGAATACAGAGACAGATCCTTTAGGCAATCAGTGTAGGACAGGGTATTCAAACCTTGAATTGTCCTGGTGAGAAAGCTTTTGGGATGTTCCAACTGTTGTAAATGTTTGGTTATAATAATGCCAAAGTGGGCATTTTATTCAATGACAGGTCTGATAAGGGCTGAGTACAGTGGTGCTATAACTTCCTTGGAACTGGATGCCATACCATTTACTACTCAATGCTAAGAGTCTCAAGAAAAAACTCCACTACTAGAAGCTCTCTCCACCCTGGAGAATGCTGAAATCTGTGCAGTCACCGAGACATGGTTTAAAGCAGTGGACAGAACACCGGAAGTGCAAGGTTATAATACTTTCAACACATTTAGACCAGCTAGTACACAGACAGGGACTAAAGGTGGAGGAGTTTCAATTTACATAAAAAAATATACCTCAAGGCTGGTCAAACAGTACAATGTATTTGAGGTTCTCCACATTCCACCATAGTCAAAATCCATACCACTTCCTTGTAAGCTATAGATCCCCCTCTATGACCCAGGAAACCCATAACATATATTTAAACTTATTGGAAACACTCAGCATCCACCCCTATACTGCATTCATGGTTGCCCTTAATTACCCCACTATTACGTGGAAATCCTATACAACACTAAATGTACAGGCACATAGATTCCTGGATTGATGATTGTCAATAAACTAATCAGAGATGCAACCATCCCGGATCTGGTCCTCACTAATAAGGGGTATTGCTACACACCTTCTAGTGTAATGTCTTCTCTGTTGAGGTCAGGCCACAAAATGGTCTTCTTTGAAGTAAAAATAAAACCTGGAACCCAGCTAAACCTGGACTATTTGGTTCACTATGAAGTGATAACCTGGCAAAATTTCAAGCCCCCATAAACTCTAAGAACACTGCTATCTATGCAGAACTGTTCACAGAAACCTTATAATAGATGCAAAGAGGCAGCTGTAGCCACAAGAAAGAAGTACAGAACTAACTCAAAAAAACAAGCCACCCTGGTAGAATCATATCATCAATAGGCAGTATAAAAAGGAAGAAAATCATGGCAAAATTAGGAGCAGGAGCATCCAGCAGGATAAAAGCACTGCCATCAAACTAAATGAACAACTCAGAGGACAAATAAAGTCTATGAAAGCCAAATATGAGATAAATTTGGCCTCCCAGGCCAAGGACATCCTCAAGGCATTCTTTAGCTATTTCCACAAACTTAAAGGGAATACACAATTGTCTACAGAGCTCATTGTTAATAATACAACCTGTACTGAGCCATAAGATATAGTAAATCTACTGGCCAACAAATTCAGCTTTTCTCTTTATCCCTCTCTACCCCTTTACTTCCCCTCAGGAAATTCCATCAAATATAACTCCCCCTATTATCACTAAGGACCAGGTTCTTAACGCTATCTCTGAGGTCAAGAACATGGGCCCAGACAATATCCAAGAATGCCTTCTAAATAGCATGAATCATGACCTATCAGGCCCTCTGAAATTGTTCTTTAATGGTAGCCTTCAAACAGGCTCCATTCCTCACAAATAGAGAACATCAACAGACATCTCTCTGCACAAAGATGGGCCATCTACAGACCCTGGAAACTACTGACCCAGAAATCTCACTTTTCTCATATGCAAAGCCATGGAAAGAATTATCATGAAAAAGATCAATAATGACATAGGAAACTTCCAGACACTGGACCCAAACCAAGTTGGTTTCATCAAGATCAGTTCATGCCTACTCAACATGGTGGACTTCTTTGAAAAGGTCATCAAAGCAATGGATATGGACAAAATTGTTTACATTGCCTACCTTGACCTGGCCAAGGCAGACATGCACAGCAGTTTAGTACTATGTTTTTAAAAAATGTATTTAATTACATGACATAATCTAAATTATACACAATTGCGAAATCTGATTGGTTACAGGTTGTTATATTTAGTTCTATGTCCTTGTATAACATTCACTCTGATGAAGTCTTATATGATTTAAGACAAAAAGCGCTCAGTCCTTTTAAACTGTATTTCAATAAATGAATTTTACTGTATGTTGGTCAGGTTCCATTTTTTTTGGTCCTGTTTGCTATACTTGATTTAACACATTACCCCACTCAAGCATTGCTGCCAAGCTCAAGTGGTTAGATATAAACCCTTATCTTGCCCAGTGGATAGCTGACTCACAGACTGGACCTATGAAGTAAGAATTGGAGAGTCCATCTCTACAAAGAGATCAGTCACAAGATGAATCCCTCAGGGACTGGTCCTGGGATAGTCTTTATTTGGCATTTACTTCCCTGAGGTCAAAACCGATGTCAATGGCCTCTGGATGACTACATTTGCAGATGATTGTAAATTAGAAGCAGTCATACAATACCACACTGACACAAGTGTTATCGCAGGAGGACTGACACAAGCAAATTATTCGTGTCAGAGCCATGGATTAAAACTGAATGCCAAGAAATGCATAATAGTATCCTTAAGGAAGTCTACCCCTGCTAACTATCATATTGAAAGCATACTCGTAAGAGTTGACACAGTAGTCAGGGACTTGGGGACACACATGGACAGTAATCTAGCCTTTGACCTTTGTGTGTCTACAGTACTGAGGAAATCATGCTGTGTTGAGCAACATATAAACAAAGGTATGGCATCTAGGTTGAAAGAGGTAATTGTTCTACTGCATTTGGCATTCATCAGATCTATCATTGAGTACAATGCCCCCCCCTTTGGTAAGTACCTAGGCAGGTATATCCAACAATTGGAACGTACACAAAGGTTCTTCACTAAACTAATGCAGTATGTAAGTAACATGTCCTATGCAGACCACCTTAAAGCCATATATCTGCTTTCTGTCTTGAACAGGCTGTTAAGTGGAGATCTATGCCTGGCATACAAGGCACTGGCAGACCCCACCATGATGGAACTTCTTCATATCCACAAAACAAACAGCATTAGAATTAACCATTCTAAAAGCTTATACCTTGTCTGTTATATAAATAGGACCTGCTGGAGAGACAGGGTATGTTTCCCAGAGACTACTCCTTCTCTGGAACAGGCTCCCTATCCATGTGAAACAGGGTTCCTCCCTAACTCAATTCAAATGTAACTTGGACAGTTGGATGTGGAACAGGAAATTCATCCCTGGTTTGGCACCTATGTCTCTATGGACACTAGCAGCTTGTAAGTGTTTCATCTCGCAAGCCTCTGCATACACTTATCACAAGTACAAGAACTTGTCTGATATTTGGAATGCATGGCTACGCTTAAAATGAGCCTTGTGGTCATTAGCCTTGTTCACACCTATGGACCTATGCCATTACCTATAAGTTGGGTGACACAGAATGGTTTTCTTGTTATCATAGCTACATCTTAGCTACATCTTGGTCAAAGGTCAGATTGCTGTTTATATATCTATATCTCTCTATCTATCTATTTATCTGTTTATCTATCTATCTATCTATCTATCTATCTATCTATCTATTGAGATGGATGATAGATAGATGATAGATAGATAGATAGATAGATAGATAGATAGATAGATAGATAGATAGATAGATAGATAGATAAAGATATAGATATAACTATAGATATTTCAGATTTCAGGGGTTAGGGCTATGTAACAACTCTGAAAGTGGCACTGAGATGTGATATTTTGAGGAACATTTTAATACTTCTTTGAAGATGTATGCCAAATGTGGCCTCTTATGTCATTGAATGTGAGAGCAGTGGACAATCAGGGAACATTTGTAATGGGGGGGGGGTCTGAAAAGTCTTACTTTGTACTGTTCTGAAGTTTTCAGAGTAACTTAATGGAGTAAAAAACATTTATGTGTCACATTCAAAGAAGTAATAATTTTGACAAGGGAGATTTTATCCAATGGACTAATGCAGTGAATGTTGGGTCGGCGTACATTTTGGTTATATGTATACATACACAAATGAGAGTACCAAAAATTCTTAAAGTACTGTATTATAAGGTCTTTTGAAGTAATTAAAGTGGCAGTGCAACAAACAGTCCTCATATCTGGTATGTTCATGGACTGCCAAGACATTATTTTCCAATGCACCAGTACAATGCATGTTACATTTACTTAAATTATTTGTATATGTATAAATGTATGCATGCATGTGCACATACATTCACACACACATGCACACACAGATATCACATATATATGAATCCCTCTCTCATGAAAAAATAAAATTTAAAGTCCTTGCTCTTGATAATAGAATTGGACGGCCGCGGTGATGCAGCGGTTAGCGTTGCCAACTCACAGCAAGAAGTTCTTCGGTTCAATCCTTGGGTGTGGTGCCTTCTATGCGGAGTCTGCATGTCCACCCTGTAGTTGTATGGGTTTCCTCCGGGTGCTCCGGTTTCCTACCATATCCCAAGGATATGTTGTAGGTGGATTGGACACTCTAAAATGGCCCTAGGTGTGAGTGTATGTGTGTGTGTGCCTTCTGTGGAAGGTTGGATGCCGGGCTGGCAACTCAACACCGTAAAACTCCACTGCCAATCATGAGCAGACAGGTGATCTGCTGTGGTGACCCCTAACTGGGAAAAGCCAGAAGAAGAAGCTCTTGATAATAGAATTGAAGTCACTTCTCATAGCAAATTATTAGGGTTGATAGTAGATGATAATCTTAAATTTGACTTGCATATACAATATTGCATTCGACAAACTCATCAAAAAACTAATGATACTTTATAGAACCAAAAGCTTTCTTACCAGTGCAACTAAAACTACACTTGCCACTACTTACCTTCTTATACACATTATGGTGCTCCCATCCATACTAACCTTCAGGCATCACAAAAATCAAAACATGAACAATGTTATAACAAAGTTGCTAAATTTACAGAAAATACCCTTTTCAGAACCCACCATTGTATAGCACTGAATGGCCAAAAATGGTTAGAACTGACTCATCAACTAACATAAATATATCTTCTTACCACCTATAAAATTATCCAGCATCCATCTGCTTGTCCAGCACTAAATAACATTCTACACAACAATGTTCCCATTTGGTCATTATGATCCAGTGACCAAAAACTCCTGTCTGTCAACAAACCTATCAATTCTGCTGAGCATTGTCTATATTCGTACCATGTTGCTAATGCCTGGAACACCTTACCTGTATCCATCTGGTCAATAACCACCCTACCATTCAAGAAAGCCATTACAAAACACTTCCTAGCCAAAGCTGTCTCTGTTCTAGCTCATCACCAAACACTGCACCATGTAGTTCATAGCAAGTAAAATTAGCCTTGATAAATACAAGAATACAGAAGAAAAGACCAAAATCTGGCTCAAGTAACTCAACTAAAACACAGAGATGTGTTTAGTAGACATGCTTTTTTATGGGGAGTTCAAAATGGCCGCTGTTCGGTGAACACTGCTATCACCTAGCTCTCTGATATACCCTGGATTAAAACAAACCCAGAAGGCAACGCATAATTAATAATACAGAAATAACTGTAGATATTTACTGCTAATATCATCCAGCAAACAAAAGAGGAAGAAAAAGTGACAGATTCAGCTTAGAAACAGCAGGATTAACTAAGATTTCTGAATAACAGCTTAAGCCATGTGCTACTAAGGCCTGCATCTGACTACTAGATTGGTAAAACACTATACAGCAAGATGTCAAAAGAGGAAAATAATATGGAAACAACAATTAAGACCAAATTCTCAGTACTAGCCTCACCTGAGAAAGACACAACTTCAAAAAGACAAAAGACAACTAAATAAACTGACAACTCTAAAACTACAAATAAATCCAAAACAGACCTGCCAGCTAATCTGGAAGACATCAAAACTGCCTTATTACCTATCCAGCAAGCAATAAAGAACTTATCATTACAATTTCAAACCTTTAGTACTCATTCAGCCAAATAATATCCAGAGTGGAAAAATCTGAGTCCAAAATAATAGAAAATGGAATAAAAATAGACTCTATTTCTCAAAGAACTGATGCCCATGACAAAGAAATGCAAAACTTATAAGCAAAAATAACAGACCTAGAAGCAAGATCTCGAAGGAACAATATCATCATCAGAGGAATACCTGAAACTGTACTTCATAACAATCTAATACCAACAATCAAGCAAATAATAAACGCCCTGCTAGATGAACCTGAACAAATGCAGCAAATAACAATAGAGAGAGCCCATAGAGCCCTGAGGGAAATGCAAACACCACTGAAACTAAGACCTGCCTATATTAAAATATTAAACTATCAAGATGCAAATAAAATCATACTGGCAGCAAAGAAAAAAGGCACACTCACCTGGAATAATAATTAAATCTCCTTTGCTCAAGACCTCCCAATACAAATAAGACAAGCAAGGCAACTGCTATCTCCATACTGCAGGTTCCTAATAGAAAAAAAAAAATTCCAGATGAAATATCCAAATCAATTAATCTTCTACATCAAAGAGGTTAAATATATGGTTGCTAACCCCAAAGAGTCAAAAGAGACATTCCTGGCTGTTTTCAAGCAAATTCCACCTTCAGAAAGAAAATAAATCCACAAAAAAAGATAAACGACACTTGGGTGAAGAAACAACCCCATTCATGAGCACTCTAGCTGGGATCCAACTCTGAAAGCTTCCCCTTGCTGTCTAGGCCCTTAAACCCATGATGTGAGCAATAAGGAATGAGAAACACAGGAAAAGGAAGTACAGCCTGAGTAGGAACCAAAAATCAACTGCCATTTCCGATGCGCGAATATAGGAAGGAACCTAGTCCTGGGACATTGGTCTGCAAAATCAGTCCCCCTGCGATTTTGAGGGCTCCATTAAGAAGAACAGTCATACAAAATGGATCTCAGCAAGCTCCAAAAGATTTTACTGCCTGAAAAAAAAAATTGATCTGTGCCAGCTAAAAGAAGAAAGCTGCACCATATATGTCAACCAACCTGCAAGCAAAACTTGAAGAAATAAGGTACTGTTGAACTGAACCATTCACTAAAAAAGTACACCCAGTACTATAAAGGTGAATGAAAATCCAGCCTTAAATAATAGGCAAGAAATAAACTGTCAGAAACAGGCTAGCTCATAGATTAATATTGGGAAAAAAAGGAAAAAAAAAATGTTAAATGTTTTATGTAAATACTAGAAATGTGTTATAAGATCCTGGAGAAAAGTAATCTCAGGAAAATAGTAAAATAACCTAACAATCTTGGGATAATGTAAATATAGCCTTAATATGCTAACTATATCAGAAGGACTGTTTGGCTAAGCTGTTTTTTTTTCCCTTTATGTATATACTTCCTACCCTGATAAATAGGTGTCAAGTATATATTTTCTAACCCACACACACTGATGTGGAAAAACATTACAGGCACCAAAGAAGTCCAGAATCTGTATAAATAAAGTGGAGGAAAAAGAAGTCAAATGAAAGAAAAATGTAAAAATGACAAGATTGATTGTTTAGCAATATTACTATGGTACATATATTGCTACAATTTACTGAAGAATGTATATTAATATGCTGTTTTAAAAAATACTATTAGAAAGAATTAGTCACAAGACAAAAACAATACATGCTGTACCTTAAATGCAATACCATAATTGTATAAATAGTATGTTGGAAGAGACTAGGGACATTAAGTAGCAGTGTTTGTTGAGGGAACTAGTATGTCCAGCTTTGTCCGCATTGTATATAGGAACACAAGGAGGATATTATGGGTTAAATCTATATCTAAAAAGAAAACATATTCCAAGATTAGACGTAAAGGTAAACCATATAACAAACCTTCATTCTCCCCCCCCCACCGATTATTCTTTGTCCAGGGATATAGTGGTTAGGCACAGAGTAGGGATGGGGATAAATAGATGCTTTCCTAAACCATCACACAGTAACACATACAAAGATAATAAAACAAAACTAATATACAGGACATATCTAAGGAATACACCTAATGAATAAATGTGGAAAATAGAATCATGGAATGTTAAAGGGCTCTAAAACAAGAAGAAAAGAAAATTATTCTTACACCTTACATTAAAAACCACAGCCAACCTCATACTAATACAAGAAACACACTTGACTGCAGAACAATGGGCAGAAATTAGCAGAAAGAAATGGATAAGTCAAATCATAGCTTCAGAGGGAAAAACAAACAGTGCTGGGGTGGTCATAATAGCAATTTAAGGAAAAAATACTTAAAACCAAAGCTGACAAGGAGAGAAGATGGTGTTACATAACATTTAGTAGTCCTAGAATACCAAAACCTATAATGGTACTTAATGTTGTAATAACCAACACTTTTTTATGTCATTATACCCAACCTTAAATTAATTTAAAGATCACTACCTAGTGATTGTAGGTGACTGGAACACATATCAAAACCCAGAAAAGGATAAATCTAATCTGACCAAATCACATAATAAACAAGCCACATTAGCCCTTAATGAACTCAAACAAGATTTCAAACTATATGACCTTTTAAATATGGGAACAATGAAGATAAAACAGGGAAGTACACATTCTATTTGCAATGCCACAAAATGTGGTCAAGGATAGACTTCTTCTTAATCTCTGACATATTCATTAACATGGACCCAACAATAACTATACATACCAGGTTCTTTTCACATCACTCCAAAATCACACTGAACATTAACTGGGACAAAAAGATATATTTAGAGAATAGGAGTCATAATGGGTCATTAAACCCTAATTTACTTTCCAAAATGGATGTAATAAAAGAAACAGAAGCAATACTAAAAATAGCTCTTACAAATATCACTAACTCCCAAGCACCAACTGACATAGAATGGGCTGCAACCAAAGCACACATTAGAGGATTGTTTTTCAAAAAAGCAGCATACTACAGAAAATACAACTGAAAGAGGAACATACACTGAAAGGAAAAATAGAGCATCTTGAAAAGAACTAATAAATAACCCCAGGAACCAAACAGAAGCAGAAATTTTAAAACTGCAAAGAGATCTATATATGTTAGAAACCAGAAACCTATATTTTTATGAAGCCAGAATGTTAGCCACTTATGCAGAAGAAGCTCAAATACCATCTACAGCTCTGCCCAGAATTATCTCCCAACACAAAAATGCCTCCAATATATCAGAAATAAACTACAGAGACAAAAACTACACAAAAAAATGAAGACATTATTAAAACATTTGAACAAATATACTCTCAAATAAATGGAGCACAAATACTACAAACCTCAAAGGAAGATAGAACTCTTTTCCTTCAAAAACTGAAATTCCCTAAACTAAATTTAGACCAACAAAAAATATTAACTAAACCGATATCCATCAGTGAAATTATTACAAGAATCAAACACTTAACAGCACATAAGGCTCCGGGTCCAGATGGACTCACATCAGAATTTTACAAAGCATTTTCCCCCTTCATAGCTAAACTACTATACTATACATTGAATTACATAATAAACTATAAAATAAATGATATCCACTTTAATGCCACTAAAACCATCTTTATATTAAAAGAACACACAGACCCCAAAAACCCTGACAGCTACAGACCCATCTCCCTCTTAAATAGAGTTACTAAAATATTTACCTCTATACTTGCAAACAGAATGAAAAATTTGATAGAGAAAATCATATCCCCAGAACAATCTGGTTTTACACCACATAGACAGACTAGTGACAATACATTAACATTAGATGCACTAATCCTACGCTAACCGATACAATATCAACATTTACACAATGGTAGTGGATTCCCACAAGGCATTTGATAGGGTTAACCTAGAATTCTTACTCCAAACACTACCCTCCTTTAATATACCCATTAACTTCATTCAGATCATCCAAACTCTCTATAGAAACCCATACACATCTCTATATATAAACAAAACTTCGTCAAATAGGATTCTAATAAAAAGTGAAACAAGACAAGGACACCCATTATCACCCTCCATATTTAACCTATACCTAGAACCACTCTTTCTATACATTAAACAAAACACATACCACAATCCTCCATCAACACACAACTTCAAAATATACCTCACTGCATTTGCGGATAATCTGAACATATACTGCACTACACCAAATTCAGATATAAACAAAATAATAGCTGCAATTGAACATTTCCTGACTATGTCTAACTACAAACTAAACCTCAATAAAACTAATATTTTCCACCTAAAAAACACCAAAACTCATCTCACTAATACCATTGTTAAACACAATAAAAATAAAAGAAGAAACTAAATACCTGGGAATGACCTTTTTCCAGAATAACAAAGACTTCTGCCAACACAATGGAAACCTTAAATGGCAAAACATAATGCAAGACTGTAAAAGATGGAATAACCTAAAACTACCATTCTTGGCCAAAGTATCAATAATCAAAATGAACATTTTACCTAGATTAATGTATATATTCATGACATCACAGACAATAATACATAATAAGTTCTTCAAACAAATTCATACCTTCTGAGCAAAATTTATATGGGAACCCCCCCCCCACCCAAAAAAAAAAAAAACAGAATCTCCTATCCAAAATTAACACTTCCCAAAAACAAAGGAGGACTAAATTTAACAGATTTTAAAATGTACTGCTTGATCATTAACACTAACAGAATATTAAGAATAGCTGAACATAACCCGTAAATGGAAAATTAATCTCCTCTTTGGGTGACAATCTATTATAGATATATTAAAGCGCTAGGTTTCAATCCCAAAGCACTTTCATTCCTGAATCAGAAAGAAATACAAACTTATAACATTATAGAGCTCTTAAAACATT
This sequence comes from Protopterus annectens, assembly GCF_019279795.1. Taxonomy (NCBI): domain Eukaryota; kingdom Metazoa; phylum Chordata; order Ceratodontiformes; family Protopteridae; genus Protopterus; species Protopterus annectens. The sequence goes on from NC_056725.1 coordinate 274,595,301, forward strand.
CTATCAACTTAGCACAAAAACTCTTTCAATTCTTGAACCTTGGACAAGCCATGACAATATTTTATTTTTTATTTATTTTATTTTACATTTGTTGACCGGGATAGTCTAACTGGATTTATGTCCATTTTCAGTAGAATCCTGGGGAGATAAGCTCCAATAGATTACTAGACTACTAACATACAGGTACTAGTTTTTATACAGTTAAATACCACAAATTTTAAACAGTTCAGGAATCTTCACAGTTTATACAAAAAACATGTTACAAGCATTAGATAAGCCCCCGGATTCATGAAGCTCGGCACAAGGCCGGTGTAAGGCCTGCGCCGGCCATACAGTGTATAAATGGTGTAGTAGTGCCATATGCATATTAATGAAGATGCACCGCTACCACATCCACGTGCATAGGACACGTGCGCGAGTGCATGGGGCATTACTAAGCTGCGGCCGGAGGAGTGTCAATGTCGGCTGGCGATGAGCAACCTAAACTGCTGAATATTATAGCCTGCCTGCAATAGTAATCGCACCTATCAGTGTCCGTGGATAATGAAACATATGCAAAGCATGCAAGACAGTTCCCGGACACACAAAATGGAGAACCATACAGAAATGCACGCAACATAATATAAGTTTCCGTCCATGTAACAAATGATATTTAAAATCGTGTGTCCATAATGTACTGCACTGTCAAAAGTTATACCCAGTGGAAGTGAAGCGCATCATGTCTGCGCATCACCAATACACACATCTAGCCCCATGGGTATGGTCACCAGCAGTCCCACAGTGGTAGTGATAGTACACAGCAAGGCAGTTGTGGCTATTTAACAACCGTAAAGAAACCTGACAGTCCAAATTGTATACCAAACACACACAAACATATGTATATTGAAATGTGCTATACACATGAAAAGGAACGTAACCGTCACATGCACATAGGATGCTATATGCGGAACCGGGATATCCAAAAGTAGAACCCATGCATGCAAATGCAATACGCAACAACCCCAGTATAGCACATAACCTGCACCCATGTCCGAATGTCCTCCAAATCCAGCTACCAGCTTTGCGCATCCGTACACCTGCACATAGCGAGTATTCCCCATATGTAGTAGGAAGTATCATCCTAGGCAGTGTCCGGATTGCAAATATGTATCCCACGATTGTAAACATCCCATCACAGGTATGTAAATCCAAATGCCCGCATGTTAATGTTACGGCAAAATGTGTGTACATCCCGCGTGGGATAAGTAACCTGTTGAAACCTCAGAGTTGTTTACACGCCACGGTGTCCATTACTGTACACATCTGGACAAAACATGTATGTGTAGTCATGGTACTGTTCAGTTTCTACACAGACATGCAATTCATACGACGCAGGATGGAACAGCTGTCCACCATGCAGGTCACCCCACTAGGGTTGCCACCTGTTCAGATGGCCAAGGTGGGACATCCCTTGTAGAAATGTGAGAATTTGCAGGATAAAACATACCCCCGGCCAGTGCAAAGGACAGAATTACACATGTATGCCAAGATAAAAGCTTATGCCATAGCATTTGAATAGCTTATGCTATCCCAAATAATAGTTATGTGTACCAGATACAAAATACCTGTATCATGCAACTAGTACAGAAAATAAGAAATATATTATTGTCTTAAAATCACAGGACATTTGCCATGTCTTGCGTGTCATCGCAGGACACAACTGTCCAAAGTGGGACCTCCCCTTGCAAAGAGGAACAAGTGGACTCCCCGCTGAATTATCGACAGTATATATTCAACTCAATCACATGCCAACACCACCTCTCAACCTATTACAGCAACAAAACCTGGACAAAGCCTAAAAGGATGGGTGGACAAATAGGGACAGATGTAATTACTGCTCTCACAAACTTTGAAAGTTCACTGAATAATAGTATGTACATAAGCAGGAAATGTTGTGAAGGATGTGGGGCAGTCCCCAGTATTACAGAGGTCCGTACATATATACTGTAACAAACCGTCACATATGTTGACTGTACTACTGCATACCCGTAGTTAATTCATAGTTACATCATGTGGAAAATAATAACCCTCGTAAGAATGAATACAGGAAATAGTCAAATGTAAATGGGAACTCCACTCACCGTGGATTATGTATCGTAACCACCCCCACCCATATTATGTATTGCCAACATCATAAGCTGCTGACAGGTGCCCAAACACCTGTGTCTGTAAACAGATTAAATGTTTAAAATGGACAATCCCTGTCCATGTGCTTTGTCTGACATTTGAACATGGTCAGGGCAGTTCCGTTCGCCAGTCGGACAAGCCTAAACCCAGATCACCACATGAACACCCTGACAATTAAAGACCTGTATGTGTCAGGAATATAAGCCTTTGGGTTCCGAATATCCCTGCAGTGATGAAATATGCAGCTTGGGTCCAGAGCAGTAGGGAATAGGGAATGTGTAACATGTAATACCACATTTTTCCCAGCAGGAGAATGGATGCCTCTGACGTAAGTGAAGTGGTAAGGCATATGTTAATGTAGCTATGTACTATGGGTATGCATATAAATGAGTCAGAACACCAAATGTATACTGGTTACAGCATCCAGCCAACGTGAATGCAGTCCCGATTGAACAACGACTACAGCACATATAATGTGAAAGTGTAATGAATGCATCTGTGCTGTACAGACAGTTAAATATGTAAAGGTGAACGTGTGTTTCGCAGACGTCCGTTAACCGGATTACAGATAATTATTGGTACTGTCACAAGTAATAAAGTCCACGTAAGCACAAAGACTTAGTAAACATATGTAACCCACAATAAGGATATGTATGCGCGCCCGCGCGTAACCCACAATAAGGAAATGCAAGTGCGCCTGTGCGTGTGTGATCCGCTCACAGCATAGTAAATTAATGCTGTTTCCCCCACGTTAGTTATACATGGCTCAAACCCGTTAACCTCGTAAAGTATGAAACCGGACGAAGCCATGCAAACTACCAGTACAAATAGGGACAAACCACAGATATGTGCCAGAACAAACATAGAAAGTGGATAGAATAACGGGTGTGTCAGTAGTATAGATTCTCTGAAGGGTATGCAGTCGTAACCTGAACTGCTTGCCAGAAACCCCCACCGTAAGTCTCAAATGAAATGCCACTACATTGCCAGATAGACACAGGTGTATGTAAAACACAGCGAAGATAAAGGGGCAAGCAGCTGTACACTCTGCGACAATCTGTATAGCGGAAAGGTATGGTACGGATATAGATATATGTGTATACACATAATCCACAGACGTAAACCAAAGCAAGTTATGAAATGAGGATTGTACATGTATATATGTATACACAACAGACTTATGTCCCGTAGATATGACATATGTACATAAATAGGCGACGTTATATCTAATATGGGTAGACAAACAGACATGCAGGAAAGGTGAATAAACTGCAACATTCAAAAACATTGGCCAGAAAGTGACAGTCCAGCAAGTTCTACACTTTAAACATGCAGATAGGTGTCCATTGCAGGACTCCATAAATTGAATCATACGTAGTGTCAACTGACATTGACGCAAAAGAAGTGACCTCAGCAAATATGAAATAGCTGTACATGCAACAGTATCAGGTGCAAGGGTGATGACACATGTGTCGATAGAATGTATGACGTACGAACTGATATCCGGAGAGTGGGGAGTGCATATAAGTGTCTCCACACTTCAGTAGCACACACATTAAACATGTGTAATGGGTACTGTAGAGGGTTGTCAGGTATGGGAATCATGGGTATGCAGAAATGGGCCTAGGTGTTGTTTGGCAGGGATTTCATAGGCCCACCCCGTGGGAGTGATGTGGGTATAGCACACACCTATATTCTCAATAATGGGGCAAACCATCCACTGGATATTGCGGAAACCTTTTTGGCAATATGTAGGGCCCTATATCAGTGTCTTGTAGGCGATTATCATGGATGGACATGCGTACGACCAAGACGGTACCCATAACTGGCAAACTGTCAGAATAACACAGCTGCAGTAAGGCATAGTACGTGAAATACAAATAGGGCCTATATTAGATATACCCCAGACAAAGTCAGAACGTTGTCAGAATACTGGCGTACCCATGAATATGGATGTTATGAGTGTTACTAATCATGTAATGGAAATGCCAGTCACTATTATCTACCGCACAGTCCGTAATGCCTTGTCAGCAATTTACCAGAAAGGCACATCACTATGACAAATGTAACAAGGTCAAACGTCAGGTCGTTTACCCATAATGTGTACAGGTTAGGGGTATGAAGGTAACCTGTCCAAAATACATGTACAGAACTAGTGATACTAGGTGCACAGTTGAGAAGAAAGACATCAGGACAAATGAGAAAACATGTACAAGTCACACGCATGTACACCGACAAATGTGAATGACAACGTATGCCCTGTGAATGTCAATGTGGAAGGTTAATAGACAAAAACGTAATGTGTCCTTCAGGGTGTCATGCAGTGTCACCGTAAAAATGTCCAGTCCCCTAGACACGTACGTGAGCTCTGCCACTGATGGAAAGCGCAAATACTGGTGCACACATACGGTACATGATAGACCAATTAGTGTGGATAAGCATCTGTTGGCATGTGTGAGGAATACAACTGTCTGGGTGGGTGTGTCCTGCAATATAAATGTAATGGCATGTGGCCTGTGATGCCCCCATACAGTGTGTGTATTGCTGTCAGAAAGTTGATATTTTGTTACAGACACATACTCCGCAACTGTACAGATTTATGATGAATGTGCAGAGTTCTGCCTCATATGTTTTGTGTGTTCTATGTAACAGTAACATTCTGGCACTTCCATGATAACTGAAGGCATGAAATAATGACAAACATGTGCGTAAGACACCAAATCCGACAGAAAAGCCATACTAATGCAAAACCTATTATTGTGTCAACTATTTACATTTGTAAGAGCAACATGTCAATACTGCCCCTATGTGTCCCACTATCAGATAAGGCCTTGTCCAGCAACTTGCTCTAGGAGGTGGAGTGGTATGAACAGAAACAGATACATGTGTGAGGAAACAGCAATATCGACTGCAAGATAATGCAGAAGGTATGAAATGCGCTGCAGTAGGACGTGCAGTACTGTCCGCAGGTATTTGCTGACATGTCAAATGACACAGCAGTCTACATGAAGAACTTTTAGGGCTGTCACCTTTACAAATGATGATCCTGGGACATACCCACAGCCATGCACACAGCACAAATAGACATACACACATCAAAACTAGGCCATGATACATGAAGCCTCTGGCGTGTACGAGTACAGTGAGAGTACAGCAAGGATAGATGTCTGCCAAGATATACAGCAAACGCCTGTAAGGGTGTGTAACACCACCCGTAACACAGACGTTGCATGGACAATGTTGGGAGTTGCAACATACCCCATTGGTATGTGAAAGCTATGCAAATATGCGATATATGAAACAGTCAGCTGTCCATGCAAGAGCAGGGTTATGGGCAGAAAATAGATTTTATATATATATATATATATAGAGAGAGAGAGAGATACAGACATACACACACACACATGTGGCAGGGCTGGTAATCGAACCTGCACATGACTACCCTATCACACTACAGCATGATGCATTTACAGAACACGCTACCGAGACTACTAAACACAGCAGACACACAGGCATTCTACTAGGTGAGTGTCAACATCCGCAAAGACAAAGATGGCAGCAGGATACATCTGTGTTGCAAAGCGTCTAAAAGCATAACCTGAGTCCCCAGGCGGACGGGAGCATGCACACACACACACATCTGGCAGGCCTGGGAATCGAACCTACACCTAACTACCCTATCACACTACAGCATGACGCATTTACAGAACGTGCTACTGAGACTACTGAATGCAGCACTCCCACAGGATACTTCTAGGTGGGTGACATCATCTGCAAAGGCAAAGACGCCGATAGGGAATGTATGTGTTGTGAGGCATCTAAAAGCATTACTGTGTCCCCAGGCAGCTGGAAACACACGCACACACACGCACTTGGAACGGCCAGGAGTTGAACACACACCTACCTACCCTAACACACTACAGCATTACGCATTTACAGAACGCGCTACTGAGATTACTGAACACAGCACTCTCAGAGGCATACGTCTAGGTGGGTGACATCATCCGCAAAGGCAAAGACGCCCATAGGGAATGTATGTGTTGTGAGGCATCTAAAAGCATTACTGTGTCCCCAGGCAGCTGGAAACACACGCACACACACACACACTTGGAAGTGCTTGGAGTTGAACACACACCTACCTACTCTAACACACTACAGCATTACGCATTTACAGATCACGCTACCGAGATTACTGAACGCAGCACTCTCAGAGGCATACTTCTAGGTGGGTGACATCATCTGCAAAGGCAAAGATGCCGATAGGGAATGTATGTGTTGTGAGGCATCTAAAAGCATTACTGTGTCCCCAGGCAGCTGGAAACACAGGCACACACTCACTTGGAAAGGCCGGGAGTTGAACACACACCTACCTACTCTAACACACTACAGCAATCCGCATTTACAGAATGCGCTACCAAGATTACTGAACACAGCACTCTCAGAGGCATACTTCTAGGTGGGTGACATCATCCGCAAAAGCAAAGACGCCCATAGGGAATGTATATGTTGTGAGGCATCTAAAAGCATTACTGTGTCCCCAGGCAGCTGGAAACACACGCACACACACACACACACACACACACACACACACACTTGGAAGGGTCGGGAGTTGAACACACACCTACCTACTCTAACACACTACAGCATTACGCATTTATATAACGCGCTACGGAGATTACTGAACACAACACTCTCAGAGGCATACTTCTAGGTGGGTGACATCATCCGCAAAGGCAAAGATGCCGATAGGGAATGTATGTGTTGTGAGGCATCTAAAAGCATTACTGTGTCTCCAGGCTGCTGGAAACACACACACACACACACACACACACACACACACACACACACACACACACACACACACACACACACACACACACACACACACCTGGAAGGGCTGGGAGTTGAACATACACCTACCTACTCTAACACAGTACAGCATTACGCATTTACAGAACGCGCTACCGGGATTACTGAACACAGCACTCCCAGAGGCATACTTCTAATTGGGTGACATCATCCGCAAAGGCAAAGATGCCGATAGGGAATGTTTAGAGAGTGAGTGGTCTGAAAGCATATTACCGTCCCAAGGTAGACATACACAAACATGCCAGTGCTGTCAACAGGCCAAATAAATATCTACGGAGCACAACAACACTGAATAGATACGGGATGCGCCACAGACAGTACACCCTTTGAGAGAGCAACAAGTGTGTTCAATGTAGGCATCCATCGTGACATTGAAATTGGACATCTGGTGTCTGGATGACCACCATCGCTATACAGGATGTCAATGGCCATGCCCACATGCTTAGTATCACATGTCTGTTTGGAATGTACTGTGTGTCCATCTACACAATGGCATACTGGGCATGCTCATACACTTAGCTGTTGCAAAGGGCCATCTTGCATGCACACGGAGTCTAATCATGGAGGGTGCAGTGTGGAATGTACTGTGTGTCCATCTACACAACGGCATACTGGGCATGCTCACACAGCTGTTGCAAAGGGCCATCTTGCATGCACACGGAGTCTAATCACGGGGGGGCACAGTGTGGAATGTACTGTGTGTCCATCTACACAACGGTGTACTGGGCATGCTCACACACTTAGCTGTTGCAAAGGGCCATCTTGCATGCACACGGAGTCTAATCATGGAGGGGCGCAGTGTGGAATGTACTGTGTGTCCATCTACACAACGGCATACTGGGCATGCTCACACACTTAGCTGTTGCAAAGGGCCATCTTGCATGCACACGGAGTCTAATCACGGAGGGGCGCAGTGTGGAATGTACTGGGTGTCCATCTACACAACGGCATACTGGGCATGCTCACACACTTAGCAGTTGCAAAGGGAAATCTTGCATGCAGATGGAGTGTACACACAGAAGGGCACAGTAAGGTATAACTGCCCTCACGCACAGGGCGGTCACACATGCAGTGACCTGTACACACACAGCTGCCATCACAGCTGTTCACAGGTGCAGGTCACACACGTACACACTGCAGTGTACACTGTAGCTGTCAAGTCAGCATCATGTCATTGGTGTAGCACTACACAGCCTTACGGTCCCACAACACCATGTGACACATGACCACTGGGCTGTACAGTGGTGTACACCAGCTGTGCAGAGTACACACGCACCAACAGGGATCCAACAGGTGTTATGCATTGCAATGATACCAGTATACATGAACAGGTCGGCTTAAGACATACCATGGCCCTTACACAGCTGTGACACCTGACTGTTGCTGTACACCAATGAACACACATCTGGGTACATCATACATGTGATTGTGTGGATGTGTGCATGGACTGCACACACACCACATACATACATGGCCTTTGATGTACCTCGTGCATAACACTGGCCTAATCAATGCTACACATGCAAATTGAAGGTGGGCCCATGTCTGTTGAATGCTCACACTACAGGGGGTAGCAGTGTTGACCGGGACACATACCCTTGTACTGGTCGCCTGTGACACCCGTGATATCATACCGCAGTCCATGTGTTATGTATGTCAACACACATGTCCAACAATAGCAATGCATACAAACATGGCAACAGGAGACACATGTGACATCTGTACTGTGCATGCAGCAAACATGCATATGCAGTGGCCGATGTCCGTAACATAGTTGCACCTACCTACGACATGCAGACGCAATGCAGACCCATCATTGACATCTGTATACGGTGACATACAAACAGCACGTATGGAGGGATGTGTGTAGATAACGTGGTGAACCACCTGTCTAGATGTATGTGTGCAGGGGGTGGCTCACAGTTGTGTCACACACCATTCTATCATGCCATGTGCTAACTGTATGCTATGTCGCTGTTACATGACGGTGCTGACATAATGCATACACAGCGGTCAGGTGTTAACAACTGTATGTCATATGGCAACTAGTAACCGAAAATACAGCAAACCTGTTGTTTAAGAAGCAAGATGCAGTCGATGCCAATGAGGAGATGTAAAGCAATTCCAAATAAATGCTTATAGCACGAAAACCAATACAACCAAGAAGCCACCACACGTTCCTTCTATAAAAACCGCTTTATTGACTTAGGTTTCGTCCATACGAACTTCTTCAGAATACATACTGTTGTTTCAACACAAGGTTTATATATGATTTGAACCATTCAATAATTGCTTAATTGAAGTAATTGACTTTCATTAATGGATTCTTAAAAGGGAAATGTTACACTTTTCATAAAATAGAATCCAATATACCAACCATATATATGTATATGTAGTTACATACATGGCTCAGGTACAGAAATAACAATTAATGGTTGTAATATAAGGATAAATGGGCATTATAATTGTTTAACATCAAATGTAGTATATACGGCTCTGTGCCAACAATGTAAAGCTTTCTATATAGGGAAAACAAAAAGACAATTTAGAGAACGAATAAAAGAACATATTTTGGATATCAGACATCAAAAGAGTACTAATGCTTTAGTAAGACATATAACCGAAAATAATGAACATAAATTCAAATTTATGGTTATTGATCAAGTTAAATATGATTTGCAAGGAAAAACAACAACACACCATTTAGACATGGAGGAATTGAAATGGCAAATACGCCTGAATTCATGTAATCCACCAGGTATAAATGAATATTTGACTATTATGCCATTATTGAAATTGAACAGAGTTTATGGGAAATAGTTGATGTGTTATGTACAAATCATAACTATTTAATTATATATGTTATATATATGATTTTCGTTATGTTAAATGTTTAGTATATTAATATTGTTTTTCGTGTCTAAATGGTGGACTATGTACATATTAATATCAAATAATAGGATGTTTGTAGTCTAGTAGTTTTTAAATATGCTCAATCTATTGAATTTAATATCAAAATTATTGAATAATTAATTATGTTATCTTATATGTATTCAAGCATATCAACAATGCATGGAGATATTGTTATACTGTTACAATTCTTTATAATACAGTGCAATAGTTAAGTGTAAAATATATATATATATATATATATATATATATATATATATATATATATTTACACACATATATATATCACATGTATCAAATTTCATGCACATACAAGATAGTATTAAATATTATAGATAAATATAAATATAGTATAATAGGGTATATATATATTTTTAGGATATTGTATAGTTGATTAAGTTCATTTATTGTGTATAGTTTATTTAGTAGTTTTACTATAGTTGTTTATTTTTAATATATTGTGTATACATACAAGTTATATTGAACATTAGGCTTCATATACATATATATGGTTGGTATATTGGATTCTATTTTATGAAAAGTGTAACATTTCCCTTTTAAGAATCCATTAATGAAAGTCAATTACTTCAATTAAGCAATTATTGAATGGTTCAAATCATATATAAACCTTGTGTTGAAACAACAGTATGTATTCTGAAGAAGTTCGTATGGACGAAACCTAGGTCAATAAAGCGTTTTTTATAGAAGGAACGTGTGGTGGCTTCTTGGTTGTATTGGTTTTCGTGCTATAAGCATTTATTTGGAATTGCTTTACATCTCCTCATTGGCATCGACTGCATCTTGCTTCTTAAACAACATGTATGTCATATGGCACCTGTAACACCTACAACCTCCCGTGTGTATATAGCAGCACATTTGCCAGATATAGCGTTGGTACACATAATGCAATCAATACCACTGCATGTCCAGCAAACGTGTCATCATATGGCTGGTGTATCATTCCCAGCACTGCCATGTGTGTCTGAATGTGTGACCAGGGATGCCACATATCGCGGGGAATATGTCCCAGTTGCTACACATCCCTGTACACCATTGTAGAGAAGTGTACATACGTCAGTGTGGGAAGCATGACTTTCACCGGTGATGTGCATCACACACATCGGCTGTCCGTATACACATGTGTGGTCACCACAGTGTGTATGTGTCTGTATGTATGTCTGGTGCTTGGTGTGAGTGTGTATGCTAATATACGGTGGGAAATTATCACTGGCCCCAAGTGTTGACTAACCCGTAATGGTGATGCATTGCACAACCCTGTTGATGCCATAGGTCGCAGATACTGGCTACCTGTGCATGTCCCTTCTCTGTGACACTTCATGTGGGTGCATAGTACTGTGAGGGTGATGACCACACAGGCAAGTGTCCCCAGCTGCACACTATGGGGTGTGTGTTATAGACCGAGAGACAACTTAGACAAAGAATATACTCACATTTATATAGTATTAAAAGGAAAGACACAAAGAATGCCCTGGCAAGACATATGGTAGAGAATGGGACAGAACACAAATTCGAGTTTGCCATATTAGAAGTAATAAAAAGTAATCCCAGGGGTGGAAATGTGAATAATTATTTAGCATATAGGGAATTACACTGGCAGGTCTTAACTGATGCCACTACAGCCCCAGGCATTAATGATTTTCTTTCAATTAAGCCTTTGTTAATGTTAAATAGTTATTGAATTTTTTAGATACATATATTTTACTATTTCATTAATTTTACAAGTATATATGTATCCAAAGTAATGAATTGTAATATAAATAGTACATATAGTATGTTTTATTTATTGAATTAGGGGACACTTTTTCAAAAACATATATATTTTTTTCTATTGCATTTTTAAATGAATGAGCTTTTTTGGCACCATTTTTAATATAAATTGATTACAGGTGCACTTTATTATTGTTCTGAAGAAACTCGCTGTGACGAGTGAAAGCGCTCAACAAAGTTTTTGTGGATACACATTAAATACGTTTTGTTTTTATCCTGTGACCGGTGGATTTATTTTGCTATTTCAGCTGTGTCAGGTACTTTCCGTTTGGTTTACAAGTGGTGAGGAATTGTGTCGATCCAAACGGTTCTTGGTGGATTCAGTGTGTGTTATAGTGGTGTACACCCCGTGACTGCGGCCATGTTCACATACTGTTATGGGTCCTACTGCTGCACAGTGTGGCCTCCAGCTACCAAGTGACACCTCACATCATCATTGGCCAGGCCGCTGTGTACAACCCCTGCACCATGTCACCATACCTGTAATGTGTCCTGCTATGCATGTCACATCTCTGTCCAGTGTAGCCTGTGGCACCGACCACATGCGTCAGGTGCAGTATATGTACGGACATCTGTGTCATGTTTGTGTGTCCAACAGTCAGGATGAGGGTACATGTAGCATGCTGATATTGCCAGACGTGCCTGTGTTTACTCCACAGTTACACGTGGGGGACTGCAAACACTGCTACCTGTAGGCACATGCAAGTACACCATAGGAGGGAACCAGGGTATCACAAACAACATGGTGCTACAGATGTAACCGAGACACATACCGTGAACACATCACAATGCATGCTGCACCTGCACTACATGGTGTGACTGGTGCATGTCGACAGTACACAACCTATGTCACATACACAACTCAGTATTCACACACAACCACTGCAACATACACAACTCAGTATTCACACACAACCACTGCAACATACACATCCCTCACTATGCATACACAGGTATTACATACACCTCTCACTATGCTGTTCACCCTGTGCATCAGAATATTTGTGCATAACCCTGTACCGATGGTGTGAATGACAGGGATGTGGCACAGGCTTCATCATATGCACAGGGTGATATGTTTCACAGGGGCATAGGTTGCACACAACCACTGCAACATACACATCCTTTACTATGCATACACAGGTATTGCATACACCTCTCACTATGCTGTTCACCCTGTGCATCAGAATATTTGTGCATAACCCTGCACTGATGGTGTGGATGACAGGGATGCAGCACAGGCTTCATCATATGCACAAGGTGATATGTTTGCCAGGGGCATATGCTGCACCAATGGATAACATCATGTGTGTGTGTAAGGGCTGGTGAGTTGACTGGACATATCTGTGCAGAATGCATGTGGATGTTGTGGAGCCCTACAGTTGTGTTTGTAGTGTGCATGTATGTATGTACACAGTTCTGCCATTTGTGATGCCTACATGGGGTATAATTGACAGCCCCACATTGTACAGTGCAGGTTGTACAGCTCACTGTGTCCGTCCACGGCCATGTGACCTGTGCCTGCCTGGGGTTGCACGGGCACTACCAGGTGGAGGTACAGAGTGGCTACTGTTGGACGACACATGTCCGCTGGAAATGTGTCCCCACTGAGACAGTCCAGGGCCATATCCACTTGGCCTGCTGTGTCCTGGTGTTGACAGTACAGCAGCAGCTGCACTGCTACTGCTACCAGCACTATGGGAGCGGGCATGTGAGGTGGCACGGTCAATTCGACCTACACTAGGTGGTGTTGCTGGCCTATGTCCACGTGGCCTACGCCTCACTCCTACCAGGTGTTCCAGCACAGACAGCTCCCGCTCGTGGATTGCCATGCCTCTGTCAAAGATTCCGACCATTTCACCTAGTCACCTATCCAGAACATTAGCAATCTGCTGTTGAGCATTTGCCAATGCCTGGATGTTATCATTTAGGGTATGGATAGCAGCCCTCTGCAGCCTCTGCCCTTCTCTGTTCTGCTGTTCAGCACGTGCCTGTGCCACCATTACAGTCTGGAACATGCGTCTGGTGATACCAGCTGCTGCGCTCTGTCCTGCAGGTGCATGTCTGCCAGAGGTCCTCCTACAAGCAGCACCGGCCACATGCATGTGTGGCACATCTGCAGTCATTACACTGACACCATGGTGTGTAGACACACCATCTGTAGCCACCACACGTTCCTGGTCCACACCAACAGACACTGACTGTCCTTCCTCTATGTCCACCGGTGATGTGGTATGTGTTGGCAGCAGAACTGTGTGCGGGGAAGAGGGGGACATAGCTGGGATGGTAACCATTGGCACAGATTCATCCCCTGACAACCCTGACTGTACCTCATGCATATGTTCAGCACCGCTAGTATCTGTGGGGACACTAACATCAGATGGACCGCAGGAGGGTAACGCACCTACATCACCTGTGAATGCAAAGAAATATTGTAAAGTACAATAGACACAGACACACACACACAGAGACACACACACAGACACAGACACACACACAGACACATAGACACAGACACACAGACACACACAGACACACAGACACACACAGACACACACACACACACACACACACACACACACACACACACACACACACACACACACACACACAGACACACCATGCATGTGATTTGTCAGATGGCATGCAGCATGCCTGCGATAGAGCAGAAGGCATGCAGCTCAGACATTAATAGTGTTAGTAAGCATACCTCCCTGGGGTGCACACTACAGCAAGCAGGTGTCATATCAGTAGCCATGCAGTTCACACAATCATGGTAGTATGCATGCATCTCCGTGATACACCATGTGGGCCAGAACAGGATAACAGTACACATGTCTGACGTGACCTTGACATGTAATTTGCTGACATGTGCATTAACATGCATACATGTTTGACACAGTGGTGTCCTGACACATGTACAGCATTATAATGGGCTTCACATTGCAGTGTTGTGTGTATGCCCCACAGTTAGAATGCATGGTTAGCAAACGTGCATGAACACGGGAGGGTAGTGTGAGCCGTCTACATTGCTATACAGTGTGAAGTACAGACACTGTGCCATTGCATGGCAACATGAGGCATGTATGTTGCTGTAGAATGCATAATATGTACACATTGCATAGCCATAACTGCAACACAGTTGTGTTGTTCGACAGATCATATATAGTAGACTTCAGTGACACCTCCAGTAGCTGTGCACAGGCTTTTAGGTTGTCCACTGTACCACATCAACTGTATAATCGGTCAACTAAGGCTATAATTGAACCATGTGTGGACAATGTGCAACAGGGTGTATACACATCCCATGTACTGTGTGGCTACATGTCTCTGGCCATCCCCCATGGCCATGTGTGCACATGTGGTGGCCAAGTGTGTGTGATGGGCATGTTCTCCACATGTCTGTGTGGTCCCATATGACATACACCCATACATGTCAGATATGTCACATTCCACAGGTCTATGCAGACAATGGGTTGTATGTTTGGTATGTGGGGTATAGGTCATGTGATAGTGTGACAATATTGCAGACAGAACACTACATGTCTGGGACATGTCAGGTGGCACATCACAATGTGTGCACCCGATGCAGGGGCATATGACACAATGGTGACACTTGTGGGCTGCCCAGATCACAGCTCACTGTGTGGTACTGTGTGCGTACCACACATGTTGTTCCAATGCATACTACATATGCCTCCATTGTAGAACACCTCCACCGTTGTATGCACAGCTGACCACACATGTCGCAATGACAAGTACTGTGGTTTCAAGTCTGTCTATCATTACGTTTGCATATATTGCACATGGGTGGCATGTGCAAATGTATGGTGGTGCGACCTGCATATCATGACTGGAACAAACATCAGGTGTGCAAGTGTTAACTGGCCACATGGCAGATAGATCTACACTGTAACATGCCTGATACTGATGACAGTCTCACCTGCAACGGATCCATGTCTGTGCGGCACGCCAGAGGTACCTGTATAGGGGTGACACACCAGTATGAACATTATCCATGACTGTATGACAGCCACAGGTTGCACTGTGCATGTGCACACATTCACCTGTGTAATAGCATATAGTATGCACATGTGTGCATACACAACGTAGCATACTGTACTATGCAGCATGTGTGTCCACATACCAGGCATATGTTGTTACTTTACAGTATGTACTGTGACACATGCAACTACATGGGATATAATAGCCATATGTGCATTACTGACTTACCAGGCAACTCCAGGCTCATTGGTTGGGAGACACCCACCTCCACAATGGCAGCTAGTGTTTCTGGATGCTGTTCCCTGGGCGTCCCCAGACTGGCCAGTTGCTCCACGGTGTGTGTGAGTGGGGGCTGGGTTGGTGGCCCACCACCTGTTCCACCTTGTTCGCTGGTGATTGCAGTGGCACGCTGTTTTGCATGTCGTATCAGGTCCATGCAGTGTCTGCACACCTGCTGGTAGGTGCGGTTATGGCCACCCATATTGTTCACCCTCCTGCGTAGATCCTGCCACAGGTCATCCCGCTGCTGGGCATGCTGTGGCACATGGCTGAACAACAAGTCATAGTTGTCATGGAGCTGTGGGATGAGGACATCATCCTCCTGGCGGGTGTATGCTGGGAGGCGTGTATGGGGCATTATCTGTAAAACATAATGATGGTGACAGGTCACAGTTTCAGAGATGTACAGAGATACTGCTGCACATATATTTCTATGACATCTACTGCATCTGCACAGTTATATTTGCAAAGCACCATGACACTGACATGACTGATGTGTTTGTGTCACACATGTCACACCCATTATGCATTGGATATCATCACCATATATGTGTGTCACCTCATTACAGTGTTCAAACTCCATGTAAATGCTGTCTTGCTGTGGGCATGTCCATTTGCCTGCACATGTGTTCTTACCTATCTGCACATGCCTCGATGTGTCCACGGTACCACTGTTGACCTGGATGCTGTGTATATGTCACATATCAACACAGACACAGCCGGAATGGACTTGAGCAGTGACAATGCACACATACGCATGGACACTTGTACATGCATGTGTTTTGCCATATACATCTACACAGCACTGTACAACTGTTCAACATACTGACACAGATCGCCTGTATTACACATGTGATAGACATGGGACAATGGATAGTCAGACGACATTCGCAGGGATGGTCATCAACCATAGCATGTGCGGGCACAGTTTCCACGCTGTTACAGATGGCCATTGTGCCACCGCAAGTTGCATCAGTGCCACATTACTGATCCAGTCAGTTGATAGAACATCTACCATGTGGCCATCACACCATGTATGACTGGGATGACATCTGCAGCTTTGATGGACAGGGTTGCATGGTATGGCAGGAGTATGTCACATATATGGCACAGGGATCTGTCCAGCCTGTGGCGATCCTAGTATTAGGATGGTGGCTGTCCATGACATATGTCATATAGATCAGGATATGGACATGTAGCATGTCAATCATTATGGTGTAGCAAATGTCCTTCTGCAAGGTAGACGGCATGCTGCATAGTGGAGGTGTGGATTGTGAAGGCTATCGCACATCCATGCATAGCCATTACCCCTTACAGGTGGTATGTGATCCTATATTGGTCACCACAGTGCTGTATATGCCTGGCCAGTGATCTCCGTGCTCATGGATGGCACCCTGATATGACATGGGTACCTCAGATACCTACCTAAGGGGCCTGGAGATGTCACCATGTCGGGGGTGCACTGCACAGCACCATCCCTTACACAGTGTCCATAATGTTCACCACAGCCTAGGTAGCAGTTTATGGGTACAGGGATGTTCACCTAGCGGTGACACTGCTGGTATCATCCATCAGACTGTGCACATATGTCACACACCTCACACACACAGCCCATTCTGTATGTTGTTCACAACACTGCCACAACTAAACTGATAGGTCATGGCCATTCACAGCCTTACATACACAGATGCCTAACATTTGTCTGTGTGGTATGGGCTACAATGAGGGTGGGGTACAACACATTAACCCTGTTCTACTGTATCTGGCACAGATGTGCTGTGCACATGTCACTCTTGCACCTTTTCTAGTTGTGGGTCTGTCAACAGGCCACTGGTGGAACACACCTGTGACATGCAAAGGTATTTGTAATCAAATATCTGTGCTATCTTGTACATCTGTACTGCTAACATCTACAGTGCTAATGGTTCATGGACATGCACACCATACTCAGCAGGGTTATAGTGCGGTGCCACCCTAAATGACTGTCATCACCTCTTGTGGGTTGATATTATCCAACACCCTATCTGTATTGTATGGTCATGCTAGACACTTGTTCAGAACATGTGAGCATGTCATGAGCTACTGATTACTATAGCGCCCATTCCACACCATTTCCCACAGGTACACTGGCTGTCCTACACTTCCCAGCTTGCTTAAGGTACGACAGCTGTTGTACACACGTAACGCACATATCCTGTGGGACATGGTTGTATATGCAGGCATGTCCAACTGTCACATACCAGTGCTACTGCCTGTCTATATGAGGGATATGTCGTACATGTGGCAATAGAGCAATTGTCTCATGTACACATTCAATGCTCACTTCCCAACATACGGCACTACAGCCTGTGGGGGATGCACGTCTGTAGCCGTGCTGGGACCATAGCTCTCAGGTGTACCTCATTACGGGGAATGTACCTCATTTGGGGTTCTAAAAGGTGCATGTTCCTCAAGGTTCCACATTGGAAGGGTCTGTCACACATTCATTGTTGTACATAGTTTACCTGCTAGCCATGGCTAGATAGATGACAATCATATTAATTCATTGGAATATCTGTTTTATATGTAAGACCAGCCTATTTTAGCCATTATATGCCCTTCCTAGTTGACGCTGTTAGTAAGCCAGTTGTAAGTGTTCCACGTTTCGCCTATTTGTCACACTGTATGAGGGCTAAGGTTCCTCATTTTGGGGACAGGAGGCTGACAGCTATGGCTGGGGGTAATGCTGTCACCAACCCTGACTGCACCTGACAGTCATTTGGGGATGTGTAACATTTGCAACACACCCCACCCATCACATAGTCTCACATAATCTACACCACTGGCCACACCTATGAGGACAACCTGTGCAGTACGTCTCCATACTCACTGTAGGCACCAGAGGTAGCATCCATCATGGAAGACAACATCACCAGCTTATAGCCCACAGACTCATGTGTGTCCACCACATACAGCCAATAGTGTGTTATAACATTCACAACACACCAGTCATAGCTGACTCTGTAGGGTGGCACACTGCAGTTCCACATAGCAGGCTACACAAGGCATTAGTCGCTTACATCTTGCTGTCGGGTAACTGCTTCTGCAACATAACCTATGCACCCATGCCACACCTCACCAGGTACAATATGTCTGTCATTCACCATGTTAGTGTGACTGCCCTATGATGCCACTTCACAGACTATGTGTGCAGGGGCATGCAATAGTTCACCAGTCTTATAGCCCTGAGGGTGTGGGCCTAGACCTGGGGAGCATTTTGCATTCATCCGGACACGATACCACTGTACAGTGACCGACTGTATCACTGCAACAGTTGCCTATGCTCCTATTGTCATTCCACAGGCATGTGGTATCTGTCCGCTATGACTGTCCTGGTCAAACACAATGCTGTGGCACAGATGACTTGCACCTGTCGGCCCTGGGAGTACATTTCACATGCTAGGCTATTGCTGCTTCTATACTGCCTGTCCTGCACAGTTTCCAATAACTGTCACCGACAGGGCGGTAACTGGCATGCGAGACATGGGGTCATGTGACACATTGCTTGCATCTTTCCCTGTGTCGCACGCAGGCAAGGCACACCTTATAATGCACCACTCCATCATCTCTGCAGTGACTGGGACCTGCCTGTAGGCTCTGCAGAGCATACCTGCAATGACAGGTTATAGATGGACCATACCTTCCAGGCACATACCTGGACCGGCACCCCCACAGCTGAAGGGTTCCCATATCCCACTATGTTTTGCACACATCCTGGCAAGTTGCTTAGCACAATGCATCAGAGGTGCTCCACGTGCAGCTAACTGTGTCCGGGACCGCTATACACATTGTAACAAGCGACAGAGTCAACATCATATCCCATGGGTAACATACCTTCCATGGTAGTATAGTGGACAGTGGGCCTCAGCTACTACTGATGTGTGACTGACGCTACCCCACACTTCACTGGGATAGCCACTCATGTACCGATACATCCATGAGTCATACCCTCCACTCTGCTGGATCAACACATACACACCACCTCCAAAACCTACATTACCCTTGGCATGAACACTACCACCATGTGACTGGTGTTACACACCTGGGGTTATCCCCTCATTGGTGGATTCCGAACATATGCTAATCTACCATGTTAGCCACATCCCGGAAACACACCCATCACAGTATACACAGTACATGTGTGCTACTACACCTACTACAGACATCTGCTGACAGCGGCTGTTAACATCATGACACCCGTGCAGATGGACAATGCACATACAAATGCTGACACATACCCCAGTGCACTTAATTAGCATGTACACAACTGCATGGATTATGCTATTCCACACGGAGCCATGATGGTACACACCAGATAACAGATGCCACTCTGGTGGTCATGTTCCATGGACATATGATGTACAACAATAGGTGTAGGCTGTTGCACAGTGGTGTACATTCCCATGTGTGGGGTGGCTCACTGGTCAGCCGTGGTGGGGCCACAGGGTCCCTCATCACATTCTCCAAGACTAGCTACGTAAACATGACTGCCACACATTCCGGGGTGTACCACCAGGCATTATGGTGGTATGTCAGTATTCAATGGCAACACCCACATCTGCTGTCACATACAACAGTCACTCAGGAACATTGCAGACCCAGGTATTGTTGGCAACATGCTGGAAGATGGATTCAATGCTGACAGTACACCCTCTCACTCACTACAGGGCCGGAATCCATACATGAACATTGTGGTGTCCCTGTGGTCACACCTACACAGTACTGACCTACACTCTATGTGTCCTGGGACACTGGCCCCATGTCACCTTCCAATGTCCCAGGCTGTGATGTCCACCAACCTCCAAATTACATGTCTCACCACTAGGCCACCATATTCAGTAATAGCCTTGTTTCAGACATTGTAGACCCTGAATGGCACACAGCAGCATTTATCACACTACACACAGGTGGCACTGCATTGCATGACTGGGACTATAGTCCTACACACCTGACTGGACTGTTCTGCGTGGCTATGGGGCACATCATCAAGGACGTCATTCTCAGAGACATTGTTGGTCTTCCGTCCTCTGTGCCACCCGGGTTGGGCTTGTTAAGACCAGAGCATGGCCCCTACACATGGTGGACTCCTTTCATGCAGTTACCAGGGCAGTTGCTGATGGTACGGGAGTCCACATATCCTACATTGTCCTCTCATTGCCTTTCAGCACCATTCTCCATTCTGGTATTGACAACATACACATCCACCTGCACATCGTACCCTGTGTCTCAGGATGTTATGCTATGTGGCTCAGGGACAGGACACACAGTGAGGCCAGCATACCATAGTACCTACTACATGTCAGGTACTTTGGCATACCACGGTCCTCAGTCATAGGACCCCCCCCATGTTAAGTATATGCTTCCCTGTGGAACAGGCTGGCACAGGGGACTTTCCCTGCCTAGCTTTAGAACCCCTACATACCAAGTGCCATGATTGCTCCACCAGCTCATACTGACTACAACCATATGGATGTTGCTGTGACAGATACATAATATGACTTTCATGGCATCAAGCTGCATGACACAAGGTGCATGCACATCACCTTTGCATTACACCATTCACCCACTGACTATCACATGGATGGTGGTCCCCTACATACATATCACATTGTACATGTTTGCAGTACACACATATGTTGCACCCACTCCTGTGGTTACCGTATTGCCACTGTGGCGTGGATATCCTCCTACGTGGCCACACCTATCTGTACTGGGTGTGTAACTGGTACATAGGCACCCATTGTACCTCTGAACTCAAGACATCTACACACATTCAAGGGTACATCACCCCATTTAGGGTGTAACTTACACAACAGCTACAGCTTTACATGCCACAACATTAACACGCCATGACGTTTACTGAGCTCCGACAGTTTCAATATGCGGCTGCACTACGGACACCACATCTGTACACATTTGCATACTACATACTCAGGGGTGAGCTCTGCTGATCAGACAGGGCCCATGTCCACAACATTATTGATGGATATACTCCTCATACGCAACATAAGCAGAGGCCACTGTGAGCAACATGCTCATGGATATGTGCACACACGCCACAATGAGTGTGATGTGCTTCTGGGTTACATTCCCAAACCAGACACTCACCATGCTGTGGAACATAAGTCCTCTGTACATCACGCAGGGACACTCAGTAGCACTGTTCATGTGATACCACCCTTGGTGGTTGGGAGACACATGTAGGCCTGGGATCACTGCAGTGGCTGTACTGTGCAGTGGTGCAGGTGACACCTGGCTCTGCTCTTCACAGGGCACTACCCTGGAGAGGTGCCACTAGTGTGAACACTGTAGTTGTGCTTACACATGGACTTGACAGACTGCATAGTACCCCACTATGCACCTGTGCAGCTATTACTTGTCCTTTGTGCATGGTTACTTGGTAGCCCTTCCATTTAGATTAGCTATCATGCTATTACTATGTCCCATACCTACAGGCCATATGTATCCTGTTATTGTACATACCAATAGACGATACCTGTGGTATGCATGATATGCCTGTTATGCTGTGTTGAATATCTGTCATATCTACCTATAATACTATACATTACACATATTTCACATAGTATCCCATAATGCAAAGCATACTTGCTCAGCGGGACCACCGTACATACGTCATTAACGTTATTTGCACATACACATGCGTGCTGTGACAGTATATCAACATATACTATCCCCTGCTATGGCACATCCTTGTTGGACATACCCTACCACTGATGGCAGGTTGTATGGCATTGTTCTGTTTAATGGCCTCATGTAGCATCCCTTCCGGTGTCTGTGCTATGTACCTTGTGTCTCACTGCTGCACGCACAGATTCTACAAGTGTTAGTATGCTCAGCAAGACATCACTACATAAATACCTTTCCCCACTTTATGCATTGCGGACACATTTAATTAATGCAAACCAGGCTATACATACAGTAAAACTAATTAATACAGATCATGCTATACATAACCTTACATATTGGGCATTCTACATACCTTGTCGTAGTTACGGCGTTTCGTTTCTATCTCTCTCACAGTGTTTCAACTGTTTTTCGGTATGAGCATACGGTTTGAATGTCTGGCAAGTCATCCTTATATACGTCGATACCTGAAACATGTGGATTCTTCCCGCCAATTGGTGTTCCTGAGTGACTAATTACTTGCATATCAGCTATGCAGCTACTCCATTCGCCAATTACGTGGCGACAGTGGGGTATAATTGGATTCTCCACTTGGGCGTTGCCTATTTGCCCTACCTTCGGGGAGACGGTCTGTATTGTGTTTTGTTATGAGTAACTGCAGCTGCTATGCATGGAGACATGTATAGTTTGGATTCATGTCCCCCGTGGATTGTGTGTGACAGGTAGAGTATTTGGTTCAACATGTGGGTGCACCTGTCATCCCGACGTCTGATAACAGAGTATTGCAATCAATACCTGTAACATGGCTGTTTGTTCCATTATACAACGCCTGCAATTTTGCATGTCACCTTTAATTGTGTCTCTTACACGGTATGTTGAGGGCTCTGCAGATGTAATTGACTGACTGGATGTTTGTGCTGCTATTACAGTTTGTATTGCTTTAGTTTCTAGTGTGGGGGATGTCAGTGGTTGTACGTAACATATACGGTTTGTGGGCCTTGCATTTCTACATAATCCGTATATATGTGTGTGGGCTCCGTCCCTGATTAGAGAGCTAACAGTTAGTAGACTTATGTTACGGGATTGTACGTTGGGCCGTTGTTAATTGGTTTCTATATCGTCTGCAGGTGAGCTTGCTACTTGTATACCTCCATAATTGCAGCGATATATCAGGGGATATGTGTAGGTGACAGCTATCCCTTGTATTTCTGTCCCAGATATTTGCAGTCATTGTGGTTGTGTTGTTAAAAGAGCCTGTTTGACATGGGTTGCCACCTTATCATATGGTAATTGTTGGATACTTGCGGGACACAAAGCGGTGTTTACAGGCCTACACGTAGCCACTGTCAGTACACAGGTAGCACATACTTTTATCCTCACTACATACCTATTGTTGTGTGACTTTGGATACTTATCATATTGCATGTAACATTTAAGTTTCTTACATACAGGCATAACTATTAAATACGACTGTTACATTATATATGGGACATATTTATGTCCTACCATCTCGGACATTTGCCCTTTGTACTGTTTTATGTCAGGACACACCTGCCCAGGGTGGGGATGTCCCTCCTACTGTGGTACAGGTAGTAACCATATGCCTATGGCTAGCTATACCCACACCTACCATACTGGTCTGCCTCTGACTTGGCACCAACATACACATGTTGCGGACACACACACACACACACATTACAGTCACACAGAAATGCACACGACACCCTCAACGCACACTTACACAGACTATGGCACTCACAGACACAGTTGAACACAGTACCTACGTGGACCGCGACACCGTCAACGGTGACTAACCGTCCCTTCATATCATCATACTATTTCTCGCGGATGTACTGTTCCGGTACTGTGTTCTATCGGTCTTTCAGCCTCGTGGTTATGCATGTCGGTATGTTACACATTCAATGGTTGGCGGTATCCTATTTATTTGTACCTCCATGATGTTATGAATGTCGTTGGACTATCTATCATATTTGCAGATATCGCTGAATCCATCTATATCACCATATATCCCTCTATTGCCCTTTCTATCTGTATTATATATATGCATATGTGTACATATATATATATATATATATATATATATATATATATATATATATATATATATATATATATATATATATGTATATATATATATATATATATATATATATATATATCTGGCGGGGAACGTGACAGGCACACAGCACCACCATATGCTGTAAGACTCATGTACTGTTCAAGTGTTGGCATTCCGTGTTGCACTGGCTGTTGTGTTTACAATGTTTGAGGGCTGCCTATGTAGGAGTCACACATTGGGCCACCTATACATTACAATTTACAGGTGGTCATGTTTGTGTGCCATCCATTTTACTGTGTGTGCAGGTGGAGAGGTGTCAGTCCGTAGGGGCCTACACGGTCAGAGTATGTGCTATACGTTCCCTCTTTGCCAAGGCGTAGGCATATTGGGCATGCCTCCGTCTGCCTACTGGGGCTGTCACAGTGTGTTCATGGTCTGAATCCCTCTGTGCCTGTACTGGTCTTGGCAATTGCGGTGGGCTATGAGGCCTTCACCATTTTGTCCCTGCTGCAGCTGCTTCTGCAGGATCATATTATCTAGCATGGCACATACTATGACGATGTGGGCACACGTGCCTGGAGAGTACTGCAAGGCTCCACCAGATGTATCCAAGCACCGGAACCATGATTTCAGCATCCTGAACACACGCTCTATGATGATTCTGGTTTGTGTGTGTGCCTCATTATGGCGTTCTTGCATGGGTGTGTGTGCATTTCTGATGGGAGTCATCATCCATGGCTCCAGTGCATAGCCAGCATCCGCCACGAGATGGCCATGTGGGATATCCCCCCTGACAAATAACTGATACAGCTGTGAGGCATGCCAGATATTGGAGTCATGGTAGCTTCCAGGGCTGCCAGCACACACATCCATGATAATGCCCTAGGCATTGCACACAACCTGGCAGTTGATGGAGTGGAATCCCTTGCAGTTTATGTAGCACATACCCTGCTCACCGGGTGGTGACTTGATTTGTATGTGCGTGCAGTCTATCGCACCCAGTACCTCCGGGTATTGTGCCACATGGTGGAAGTGACGCATATTGCTGGCCAACTCCTCCTGAGTTCTGGGGAAGTATATCTGCTCATTGGCATGTGGTAACATGGCATCCAGGAACTGGTGTAGTACCCTGGATGCTGATGCCTGTGAGATACCCATTATATCTCCAGTTGGCCTTTGAAAGGTACCTGTGGCCAGTATTCGCAGGCTTACACATACCTTTGTGTCCACTGGTATGGGTTCCCCTCTGTTGTTTCTTGTTCTCAGGCGTGGCTGGCACAGCTCCACTATTTGCTGTAAGATGTCCCTGTCCACCCTGTAATGCTCTACTATCTCCAGGTGATGTAGCCCCTGGTAAGTTAGCCTTGGTCTGAACACTCTCCTTCTCCTCCGAGGCCTGTGGTGGTTGTCGGCATCATCCTCCACAACACTGTCAGTCTCTAACACATGCTGATGAATCACAGCTATGGCAGCTCCCAACATGTACATTTTAAAAGTTCCCCATGTGTTTACACCTATGGTGCAGTGTTTGGGAATACACAGGTGTGTGTTGGGTGCTTACACACTTTATACTATTGTGCTGTGAACACCAATGATGTCATAGGGTGTGTATGTACGTTCGTAGCTACAGGTTAAGTTATGTGTTTTACTGCCGGAACTACTATTGTGGTGCCTTTGGTGTTGAATTACATTTGCCTGCCGTGGATTACCTCTTGACCTTTCATTTACATTTCTGTGTGTTGCACCTACCATTTTCTGGTGTGCATCCTGCAGCCTACTTTCATTTGTGCTTTCCTGGACCTGGCGTATCTTGCATTATGTGTGCTACTGCCGGTCTGCTGTCGGTTTGCTTTGCTCTGCTGTGTCAGGTCTCCTATCTTTGCAATCCAATACCTACCCTCCTTTCTTTGCATTCACATGCCTCCCCATATCCTGTTTTGCAGGTTTCTGCAAGCGGACTTGTCAGCTGCCGTCGATTGGCCTTCGTGGGTTGATTGGTGTTGATTGCTCATTAGTACTCCAATTACCCTACTTCCACATTTCCTTTTCTTCCCCTGACCTTCCTGTTTCTGCTATTGTTTGTGGCACGTGCGTCTGATTACTGGGTTTTGGGCACCTTTTCATCCTCGTACACATGCGCTTTTGGCCACCATGTGTGCTCTCAGCTAAACGATTCCTCCCCACCCCTATCCTGCAGCTTTGCTTAGCAACAGACAGGCCAGATTTGCAATGCTCCAATGTGCTTAGTGCTACAGTGGCACACCCCTCTGCTGATGTCATGTATCTCCTCTGAGCCATTCCTCTGTGTTATACCGATGCACCGTATGGTACAACCTTCCTCCGGTGGGACATTTGCGATTCAGTATTATCTGCCTCATTTGCATGGCATTGACTACTAATTCGTAGTTACCGCGCTGAACACTATTGCAAGCCCTTAGCAACCCTTGCACCTTGGTTGTGGTGTTCCATGCCTACCATTGTGTGTTATGCTGTAAACCTGCTTTCTATTACATTGCGATTTTATAACATTTTTATATTATTTCTTTATGTTACAGCTTCCGCACACATGCCCTGCGGTTCTGCTGTACGTTACTGTGGACATGACATTAAATGTTGTTATTTACGTGTTATGCATCTTTTCTTATGCCATTGGCTGTGTATTTCACCATTGGCATATGTTCATGTTGTGATACCTGCGTCTGGCCCTCTTCCATAGCTCCGATGTTATGTTTGGGAAAATGTAAACCATGTTTTTTGGTTTACATTTCCGTGGGCTTACGCTACGCCTGCACCACTTCATGAATCACTATATGCCTTCATTTGCCTGGTGCAACACTGCACATGGGGTGATTTGCATACCTACGCCGGGGGCTGCGCAGATCTGGCGTACGCCGGTAGTGCACGTGGAATTGGATCGTACCTGAATTGCGCGGCGGCCATATTTGGCATTATAACGCCTACGCTATGCGTGCGCCTGGCGTAAGCTTCATGAATCCCGGGGAAGATATTTTAGACTTTATATACAAGACTTCATTAGTAACTAGAAAGTAATTGTTAAACAAATACATACTTCACATTTCAACAGTTCAGCAATGCTCACAGTTTAAACAATACTTGTTGTCTGCCTTAGGTAGGATGCTTTAGAATTATATGCAGAAGAATTTAACTAGGTATTTTAAATTATTTCTATTAGGATAAGATATGTTTTTGACAAGGATAGGCCTTGATCTAAAAAGACACAGATAGAGGAGGAATTAGGACTTAAGAGATGGTATTTGGGATATAGTATGATATTAGTCTGGATTTGTACAGGGACATAACCAATGGGTTTTAAGATAGAGTTTCAGATTGTGTTTAAAAAGTGTAAATGAACACAGTGATGTAAGTTCATGGGGGAGTTGGTGCCAATACTTTCCAACTGCATTTGAGAACAGTGCATCTCCTGCCATGTTATTAGATTTACATGTTGATACTAGTAGTTTATTAGATGAGCGTAAAGTTGAAAGGTTCTTATATTGGGTAATGAAACTAGCAAGTATTGGGGTATTGGTAGGGTGGAAAAGGGTTTTTTGTGCAATGGTGAGTTGCTTAAAGTGAATCTGATTCAGAAGCTCTAACCAGCCTAATTGTTTCAAGTTATGGCAGTGATGGGTCCTAAAGGAGGAAGCAGTAGCAAATCTGACAATACTATTGTAAGCATTGGCTAGCTTGTCAATGTTATTATTTGACAAGTTAGTATATATGGAAGAAGCATCGAGAAGTGTCAAGATAAGGTGGGAATAGGCAATAGTGGTTCTAGCTAGTGGGGAGAGAAAGGGTTTTACCCTATAGAGGGAGCCTAGTTTCCTGTTGACAGTTTTTATGGTATTGTTGATATGGGTTTCAAAGTTCAGGTTGTTATCAATGGTTACCCCTAGAAGTTTGGTTGTTGGATCAGGAGATATGAGTGTACTATTATTGGATAAGACTGAAAAGTTCATTGGGAGTGATTTATGGGTAGGAGTGAAGAGGAGGAGTTTGTTTTTTTGGGGAGGTTCAAGAGAGGGCAGCATTGTAGAAACCAATTTTCTGTTTTATTGAACATTGTCTGAGTTAGAGTCTGTAGTTGGGAATGAGATTTAGCTGTGCAGATTATTGTCGAATCATCTGTGTATTGTACACAGTTAGTTAAAGGAATAGCTAGGATGAGGTCATTGGTAAATACTGAGAAAAGGGGGGGGCACAATATAGAGCCCTGAGGAACACCTAGGGTAACTGGGAGATGGGATGAGAGGTTGTTGTCCCATAACACTGCCTGCTGTCTATTATCAAGGTAGGACTGGAACCATTTTATAGTCTTTGTGTCCAGAGAGAAGGATTTTAGAATATTGAGAAGTAAGTGGTGATTGACCATGTCAAATGCTTTTGAAAGGTCGATGAAAAGTGCTGAAGAGAGAAGATTGTTATTACGGTTTTTATTGATGCTGTCAGTGAAAGATAGGAGTTTGTTGTACTGTGGAAAGGCCTGAAGCCATGTTGAGATTTGGCCAGTAAATTGTTCTGGACTAGGTGGTCTAGTAACTGTCTGTGGATGCACTTTTCCATTATTTTAGCTAACGGGGAAAGTAGTGCTATGGGACAATAGTTGGTATATTCTCTAGCGTTTCCACCCTTGTGTAGGGGGATAATGTAGAAGATTTTCCAGATGGTGGGAATAGTGCTTTCTTGTATGGTTCTATTTATCAGCAATGATACAGGATAAGCTATGACTTTGGCTGCCTTTTGCAGGTATTCAGCAGGTAGCTGGTCAGCTGAGGGGGTAGTAGGTTTTAGTTTACTTAAGAGGTTGCAGATGAGGGAAGTTGGGACAGGTTGCAGGTTTAGAGTTGGGAGTATTGGTTGGAAGGGCAGAGCTATTGGCTGTTAGTTGATTAACAAGTGTTTGGATGGTCTCAGTGAAGAAGGTATTAAAAGCATTCGCAGTTTGATTTGGATTGTCGGAATTTTATCCTATAGGGGGTGGTGCCACAGATTGGCCTGATTAAAGTAGTCTGTTTATGCTAGCCCAAAACTTTTGTGGATTATTTTGGTTGTTCTGTTGGAGGTGGAAGTAAAAGTTTTTTTTTTTATCTTCTAATATAGCTTTGTTAGTCTCATTTCTTTTTTACCTGAATTGTTGTTGGTCTACGGGGGGGGGGGGGTTAGTTGTTCTCCATAGTGCCCAAACTTTATTTCTCTGTTGAATTTTCTGCCTGATTTTCTTTGTAAGCCATGGGGCAAATTTAGATTTAATTTTGATGGAACACTTTGATGCATGGTGGTTAAGGATTGTTAAGAATTTTGAGTTAAAGTAGTTTGTTGCTTCGTCAAGTGGGAGGTATTTTATAGGTGACCAATCATATTCTTTTAGGTCAACTTAGAAGTTATTGAGGTTAAAGTTTCTGTTGCTTCTTATTGTTTTATATATGGTTGGGTTGTGTGAGTTTGACCTTTGCCTGATTATGTAAGTGAGAGAATGGTCACTTACATCATCAGGGAGGGTTCCTACATTATAGAGTTGTTGGTGATTATTTATTAGAATCCAGTTTAGGATGGTTTATTTGTTATTGGGTTTATTAATTCTGGTTGAGGAGTTAATTGTTTGTGAGAAGCCATTAAGGTTAATATGGGAGGTTGGTGATTCAGTAGAGTAGTCCTTCCAGTCTATATTAAAGTCTCCAAAAATTATTGTCTCTTGGGGAATTTTTGTGGAGAGTTTAGCAAGGATACCTTCCAGAGTGGTGATGTTGTTACCAGGGGGCAAGTAGATACATATTATATTTAGGGATTTACTGGGATTAAGTTGAAGTTTGGGGCTAATGATTTCTGCATTGTTTTCAGAAAAGGAACCAAGATCTAGAATAGATATTTGTAGCCCTTCTTTATAGAGAGTAGCAACACCCCCTCCTTTTTTTACTTTGCGGTCTTGTCTCAAGATGTTGTACCCATATGGAATAATTTCAACATCTTGTTTAGTGGGTTTTAGCCATGTTTCTGTTAAACAAAGTATATCAAAGGAATGAACATCCAGGAGAGCATGGAAGTGGAGCATAGTGCAACCCCTTCATAAAAACCCAAATTTAAAAATAAACAATAAGATGCTGGACGTAATTCCTTTTCCCAGACTGAAAGATAAAACAATCCAAGATATTTATCCTTACCTTAACTGCTCAATACAACAAATGAAGACCAACTTAAACCTCCCTAAATCACACATAATAATCCTAAGACAGATCAAAGAACTGTGTTCCAGTTACCTCCAAAAGGCTACTATGACCAATAGTGGCATAGAAACTTGTAGCAGGTTTTGGAAAACTATTATCACAACAAAGAAAACTATTACTAATTCATATAAAATGATAAATGAAATCAAATACCAGAAAGACCTCTTCTTCTCTAACTACTGGAGAAAAATTGAACCATCCATAGATGATCAGCAAATAAGCCAGGCAATCAATCTAACACTGAAGCTTATAACCCTCAAAAAGTTAGCATACACTCAGCTCATGATCAGTAATAATGCATATTTTACACCTGCAATCCTACATAAATTTAACATATCAAAATTACATTTCTGCCCACACTGTAAGGACTAGATAGCTAACTTAACCCATGTATTTTGGAGCTGTAAATGTATCTATAAACTCTGGAACTCTCTCAAGGTACAATTACAAAAAATGGGTTATCAAACAACAACATTAACTTGGGAATTCACTCTATTACACATTCTCCCACCCAACATACCAAGAAAACAAGCAAATACAATTTTAACAATCTTCTTACTAATGAAACTGTATATAGCTTTTAAATGGCTAGATAGGATAAATATCTCTTGGGAAGGTTTTAAACAAGTAGCTATACAACACCTTTTAGCTCATAAAATAGTAATAGATAAAAGAAACAAAAACATGAAATCCAGAGAAATTTGGGAACAAACCTTTAATGTAATTTTAGCATAATTCATTACACAGCAACTTAGAAATACACTCGAATGGAACAGAAGAACACATACACGTTCAAATATTAAATAGTAACTTTGATATTATGAATGTATATACTGTCTGTATACCTGTGGAATTAACAGTGAAATCATCTATGTATATGGTGTAAATAGATATGTTGTATGACCTATATCCTTTGGTATTGACATCAATGTATAACATATATATATATATATATATATATATATATATATATATATATATATATATATAGTCATGTTGTAAGATGTTTTTTATCTGTGACATTTATTAATGTAAAAATAAAAAGAAAAATTATTGAAAAAAAACATGCTTTTTTAAGAGTTTTAGTGGAGTTACTTGAGTCAGTTTTGGTCTTTTCTGCTTGCTCAATACCAGGATAAATTATAGCCCTAAATATGAGAAAGTACCTAGTCATATGTCACACCTCTTTACTCTTTCTTCTTCCCTTACTGCCATACATCTATCAGTTTCTTTCCCCTGCCTTTTTCTCTAAATATACCATATGATTGCTTTTCTCTCACTTCATATTGTAGTTCCTATTTGTATTATACAATAATGCTTAGTATAATGTTTGAGAAAATAATTAGTATCTGCTGCTCATATGGGTCTATATTAGAACACCGAACATTTGAAATGTTGGGTGTTGTAATAATGACCCATTTTCAGAGAAGACTAAAAATATTGAGGTA
This sequence comes from Protopterus annectens, assembly GCF_019279795.1. NCBI lineage: Eukaryota > Metazoa > Chordata > Ceratodontiformes > Protopteridae > Protopterus > Protopterus annectens. The sequence continues at coordinate 274,627,772 of NC_056725.1, forward strand.
ACAGGAAACCAAATTCTTTCCTAGGGAAAGAATTTGTTGTCCGTTTCTGTTGCTTCAGTATTTTCAGCGCTCTGGTGGAAAGTTACGGGTCGGGTTCAGGTAAGTGTACGATTGTGTGGACGTGCGGGTTAGGGTGGGTTAGGTGAGTTAGGGTTAGGGCACGGGTGAGGTGACTGCGCGATAGTGATGGACCTTAGGGTTAGGGTTTGGGTTAAGGTAAGTGGATAGTTAGTGGTGTTTATATAGTTTAGTGCAGGGTTAGGTGTTAGAGTTTAGGTGTATGTGTGTGGATTGCTGTTTGTTTGGTGTGCTTGTGTATATGTGTTTTGGAACAGCAAATTTTTTCCCTAGGAAAAAATTTGCTGTTCCGAATGTTCAATGTTTTTTTTTTGATTGCTAGGGTTCGATATTAGAACACTCGACATTTTGAATGTTCAGTGTTCTAATATAGACCCTGCACATACAGGGGCGGCTCGTGGCATAGGGCGCGGGCAGCCCCCCCCCAAAAAAAAAAAAAAAAAAAGAAAAAAGAAAAAAAAAAAAAAAAAAAAAAAAATTCAAAATTTTCCTTCACAGATTAGACGGAGACCGAGTCCCGACTACCTCCGGCGCATGCCCGCTATCTCTCATCCCCCTCAGGCCGTAGGGGACACAGGGCTCCCAAACTTTTTACAGTGCACAGACTCGCCAGGATTATGGGTCGCGTCCGACTGCAAGAGGAGCAGCAGGGACTCGGGACAGAGCATTAGGATCTCGTCGGGTCGGAAGGAGCATTAGGATCTCGCGGTCTTCAGAATTGCGCTGGGAAGGATGTGTTAGCTGGATGGATGTATTCAGGTAAGGTGCCTTTTAATTTACAATGTTTATTTGTATGGAGTTTGTGCTTTTTAATTTACAATGTTTATTTGTGTATGGTGCTTGTGCTTTACTGGAGTTTGTGTATGGTGCTTGTGCTTTACTGGAGTTTGTGTATGGTGCTTGTGCTTTACTGGAGTTTGTGTATGGTGCTTGTGCTTTACTGGAGTTTGTGTATGGTGCTTGTGCTTTACTGGAGTTTGTGTATGGTGCTTGTGCTTTACTGGAGTTTGTGTATGGTGCTTGTGCTTTACTGGAGTTTGTGTATGGTGCTTGTGCTTTACTGAGTTTGTGTATGGTGCTTGTGCTTTACTGAGTTTGTGTATGGTGCTTGTGCTTTACTGGAGTTTGTGTATGGTGCTTGTGCTTTACTGGAGTTTGTGTATGGTGCTTGTGCTTTACTGGAGTTTGTGTATGGTGCTTGTGCTTTACTGGAGTTTGTGTATGGTGCTTGTGCTTTACTGAGTTTGTGTATGGTGCTTGTGCTTTACTGGAGTTTGTGTATGGTGCTTGTGCTTTACTTGAGTTTGTGTATGGTGCTTGTGCTTTACTGGAGTTTGTGTATGGTGCTTGTGCTTTACTGGAGTGTGTGTGTGTGTGTGTGTGTGTGTGTGTGTGTGTGTGTGTGTGTGTGTGTGTGTGTGTGTGTGTGTGTGAAAATGCCCCAGGTGCTTATGGTAAAGACTTGAGTTCCCTACCCACCACCATTTGTAAAATAAATTCAGATTTTTGCCTCATATTCGATCTGATCTGTTCCTCATAATATCTGTGGTTTGTAAATGGTGCAATGCTTGATATTTGATGGTGTAGTAGTAGCATTGTTGCCTCACAACTGCAGGTTCTTGGGTTAGGTTCTTGGGTTTGATTCTTGGCTGGGGTTCCTTCTTTGTGGGGTCTGTATCTTCTCCCTGTGTTTGTGTGGGTTTGCTTTTGTGTCCTCCCATGTTACAAAGACATGTCTGCATTATTTCTTCCTGGGCCTCTGCTGAAAATTGTTTATTTGTTCCAAGTCAGACTGTCCTGATTAAAAAATGTTAAATAAAATTGACAGGCATTTGAATTTCAGACTTAAGGGTTTCTGAATGTTTAATTCCTTGCGTATTTGATGGTGCAGTGGTAGTATTGTTGCCTCACAGCTGTAGGTTTTCTGGTTTGATTCTTGGTTGGTGTGGAGTCTGCATCTCCTCCATGTGTTTGTGTGGATTTGCTCTGGTGCCCTGCCATTTTACAAAGACGTGTCTGCAGTTTTAATCCCTGCTGAAAATTGGTTTTGTTCTGTCTGCAGTAAAATTGACAGGCATTTGAATTTCAGACTTCAGGTTTCTGAATGTTTAATTCCTTGCATAATTGATGGTGCGGTGGTAGTATTGTTGCCTCACAGCTATAGGTTTTCTGGTTTGATTCTTGGTTGGGGTGGCTTCTGTTTGGAGTCTGCATCTCCTGCCTGTGTTTGTGTGGATTTGCTCTGGTGCCCTGCCATTTTACAAAGATGTGTCTGCAGTTTTAATCCCTGTCTCTGCTGAAAATTGTTTTGTTCTGTCAAATTGACAGGCATTTGAATTTCAGACTTCAGGTTTCTGAATGTTTAATTCCTTGTATAATTGATGGTGCAGTGATAGTATTGTTACCTCACAACTACAGGTTTTCTGGTTTGATTCTTGGTTGGGGTGGCTTCTGTCTGCATCTCCTCCCTGTATTTGTGTGGATTTGCTCTGGTGCCCTGCCATTTTACAAAGACGTGTCTGCAGTATTAATAAATTGTTTTGTTCTGTCCGCAGTAAAATTGACCGGCATTTGAATTTCAGACTTCAGGTTTCTGAATGTCTAATTCCTTGCATAATTGATGGTGCAGTGATAGTATTGTTGCCTCACAGCTATAGGTTTTCTGGTTTGATTCTTGGTTGGGGTGGCTTCTGTCTGCATCTCCTCCCTGTATTTGTGTGGATTTGCTCTGGTGCCCTGCCATTTTACAAAGACGTGTCTGCAGTATTAATCCCTCGTCTCTGCTGAAAATTGTTTTGTTCTGTCAAATTGACAGGCATTTGAATTTCAGACTTCAGGTTTCTGAATGTTTAATTCCTTGCATAATTGATGTGGTAGTATTGTTGCCTTACAGCTATAGGTTTTCTGGTTTGATTCTTGGTTGGGGTGGCTTCTGTGTGGAGTGTGCATCTCCTGTCTGTGTTTGTGTGGATTTGCTCTGGTGCCCTGCCATTTTACAAAGATGTGTCTGCAGTTTTAATTGCTGAAAATTGTTTTTGTTCTGTAAATTGACCGGCATTTGAATTTCCAACTTCATGTTCTTCAGAATACATAGAAGCACAACCTTTTTTTTGTTTATAAGATGAATATTTTAAATTTGTCCCTATTTTTGGGACTGTATTCCCCATTATTGGCTTTTTTGTGCTAAGGTTGACAGCTATGGCAAGAACTGAATTCACTGAATATGTTTGAGGGCTGTATTCCCTCATTACTGGGTTTGTCCAGGTGTTTTGTACTAAGAGGTTGACAGCTATGGTGAGAACTGAATTCACTAAATGATAGCCATTTAAGTTTCAGTCTTCCTCTTTTACAAAGCAGCTGATGTATGTTACTCTGACTGTTTTTGCTCAGGGACCTTGGCAGTAAAATATATGGTGGCAACACAACATTTTATTCTAGCAACTTTCCAAGATTATACAAGCAATGTTTAATGTGTCCCTGTTTTTGGGCTTTTGACCCCCCCCCCAATACATTTTGGCTTTTTCCAGTTTTCTTGAGCTGCGAAGTTGAGATGCAGTTGAGTATTGAGTAGATTTTACAAGGAACTGAGAGCTGCAGGGGAATAGAAGTTTAGTGCTTTGCCAAGTTAATACTATAGCACAACAGGCTGTGTGCTTGCTTTTGATGCAGAAGGTTGTGGGTTCTACTCCCACAAGGGGTAGATGCTGACGTACTGAGAATGTTCTCCTTGGTGAAGATACTAACTATGAGTTCGTTATCAGTTTGCCATCCATTTCCTCTTGCAATATTATTACTAGCTTATCATTTTTAATGTAATATAGACAATTTATTGGCAACAGACACTTTATTTTTCGGTGAAACCATGAAATATAAAGGTGATTGCTAGCAGCAACCACTTCATTAGTTACAGATATCTTTAATGTGGAATTATTTAGATGACTGACTTTAGAGATTGTGCATATTTACTGATAATGGACTGTAGAATTGTGCATATTTACTGATAAAGGTGGACTGTAGAATTGTGCATATTTACTGATAATGGTGGACTGTGGAATTGTGCATATTTGCTGATAATGGTGGACTGTGGAATTGTGCATATTTACTAATAATGGTGGACTGTGGAATTGTGTATATTTACTAATAATGGTGGACTGTGGAAGTCTGAGTAGACTTGTTTTATGATAAATGTTCTCAACTGGGCAGTTTTGCCATTATGGGTGCATATGGTTTGTTTCATTGCTTACTGGAAAAATGTTCAAAACAAATTTAAAACATCCTGTAACAAGTGTACTGTATTGTACAAGGAATATAATTTTAGTACAATGAGGAAGGTGTATCAAAGAGCACATGTATGTTTCATATGCAAGGAGCCTATGATTCGAAAACAGCCCAAAATTAATCTTTATCTGCCACTGGCAAAATGTATTTTCTTTGAATGTGGGTTTCAATGCTGTTTCAATGAATGTGAGTTTCAAGGGCAGAGAAGTTTTAATGCTAAGTTTTCATTGTGAGACTGCATTGCTTTGTTTAACAGATGACTTAGTGTTTGTGCTGTAAAATACAAAATAAAACTTTCAAATGAAGTCCAACTCATCATAGAAGTAAAGCAGTATGCACATTAGTGTTAATAGCCAAGTATAATGGTTCATTGGAATGGCTGCAGAGGCTCCATTCAACCATTATTTTGTCAGGGGAAGGGCAGCAAACTCAGACAGGCCCAGCTGAACTATACCTCCCAACTGTCCAGATTTTCAAAGAATGAATAGATTTTTGCTTCTTATTTTTGGTTTGTTCATAAAATTTGTAGTTTTAATTCCTAAATGATTTGCCAGAAGTCACTCTAAGTTTCAGACTTCATAACCTTCAGAAAAATGCATGTTAAAGTAAGAGCTGTTCTATCAACTGTCTCAATTTATACAAGAGCAATTTTTAGTACTGTTTATATAATATATTTGGCCTTGTTCAGATTTACTGCATTAACAGGTTGAGAGGTACATGCAAATAAATTGCTTTATAGAATTAGGCATAGCCAACCTCTCAAATGTCCCCAATTTTTGGCTCAAAATGTTGCTCTTCCCCCTTATAATCCCTCCAAAATAGCAATTTTGGAAGAAAACATGGAGGGTTTACAATTAAGAAATAACTGTAATAATCAAAGTTATAGATTACTTGAAATGCATGTAGATTCTTTTATATTTTGTCAGCTGCTCAAGGTAGCAGTACTAATATTAAAGTGTCCCTTCTTTGACAGGTAGCAGCTGTATTGTGTGTCTATTTTATATTTTTGCATCACGTTTTGTCCATTTTTCATAAAATTGTGTTTTTGGCAAATTAGTGACATCACTAAAGACTGAAGTTAGAAAATGACAGACATTTGAGTTTCAGATTTTATACCCTTCAGAAAATTCATACTAATGCAAGACCTATTCTATTATCTTTCTAAGTTTATTAGAGCAATATTTAAAAATTGTCCTTATTGTTGGGCCTTTGTCCCACTTCTGTGTATGGCTTTGTCCAGATTTCTTGCTCTTGAGGTTGAGAGGTATGACAAATGTGTCAGGGCCATCACAGTCAGCCAGTGAGATTTCAAATTGTGACATGCTTGTCATGTAGTGACTCTGGATGTGTCCAAGCAAGGCAAGGAGTAGTTGTATCTACCTTGGATGGGGAGGACACACTGCATAAGTACTACAGTGGCTTTTCATCTGTCCTTGATTTTGCAGAATGGTCTGGTTTCTGTCATATTTTTGTACTGTTGATTTATGCTTATTACTCAAAGTGCCTGTTGCTCTGTGCTTTTAAGTAGCAATGCTTTAATGACCATAAGGTAAGCTTGTCTGAGATCGTAAGATGCAAGTAAGCTTTAATAAGCATACTGTTAAAGAATTGCCAACATTGAAAGCCTTTCTGTTGTTGCCATGCAGATAATACTTGACTAGATAATGTATAAGCCTTGGGTATTAAAGGACAGGATTCCATTATTTTAAAAAGCTCATTACACTTGTTGGAGACTTCCAGTCATCTCTACAGACTTTACCCGTAAACTAAACAGAATGCCAATCATGTGTGGTCCATAACCTGTACAGTAATCCTTTAAGCAATGTATCTTGAGCTTGTTTCTTGTTTGCTTTTCATTTTTACTTTTATCATGTTTTCCCCATGAAACAAGTTGTCAGGCAGCAGGTCTTTTTGGATAAGAAACATTTTTACAAGTGGGGCATCACATAGATTTCTACTTTCAGCATGTTACTTGGTACTTTAATAAAGCTGAATATATTATAATTAGGACTGCAGTGCAAGGAGAAGTGGTTTGAGTTGAGTGCTTCTGGTTTTTCTTATACTTGATTTTGACTGGCATTCCAGTAATGTATTTAAAAGTAATTTATTTTTCATGCCTCACAACCTTTTGTTTCCATCTAGATATTAAGTAAGCTGTCATGCAGCCAATGCATTGAAATATTTTTATTCTTCTACACTTATTTTTGTCTTGATTGGACTTTCATAATGATGGTTTGCCACCCAGGGCAGCGTATTTAATTAAAGTTAGTTTTTTGTGGTTTTGTGCATAGCTCCTCCCCTTTCTGGTTGACCACACCCCTTGACCCCACCCATTCAGCAGTCTCCTGCAGTGCACATATTACAGCTAACTCACTAACTTACCAAGGATATATTGTATTATGTGATAGGATGATATTAATTAACACAGAATAACACTTGTACTCTATTCCTTGCCTACACACATGGTGACAGATCCCGCATCAATTTGTAGTTACCTAGATCCTAAAGCTGCATTTATCAACCCACAGGATTAGTAAAATTAATGTATATTAAATTCATAGTCATGTTTATTCATTTATTTATTTGTTTTATTTTTTCATTGTATTAATATATATGACTATTTAGAGGAATTTTTGATGCTTTGAGTAATATATCATTGGTAACTTAATGAGTTAGGTGCTATTTTGTGTAGCAGATACTAGTTGTTTTGTTACATATTATACTAAGCATTATTGTCTGGTGTCTATGGATGAAGCAATCATGCAGTTTTATTTGGACTTTAATTATGCTGAGATGTGAGGACATCTGCCCAGTGTATTAAGTTTCATTGCATCAAACTTTTTTTTTTTTTGTTTTGCACAGGAGTTATGCTGGTGCATAAGGATTTGAAATCTCATTCAAGTCAGATAGTATCCAGGTAGAACCTTTATTTGTAGATTTTGCTTCACATATACTACAAAAAGACCCAGCAAAGGTATAGTCCTTATTGTGTAACACATTAAGCATCCTACATTGGAGGCCCTTTGAATGTACTCGAATGATCCAAATGACCTGTGTTTCAGTTACATAGCTTTTGGATGCCTATGCCTTTCTTCTTTTAACTATGTATTCAGGCCAAGAAAGCCAAAATACACTAGCTGTAGACACTGTAGAAACACAGTTATGTATGCGGAAACACTGGCATGTCTTTAAAGGGTCATTTGCATATATCACTCAGGCCTTCACTCATAACCCTTCACCTCTTAGTGCAAGAAACCTGGACAAAGCCAGACAAAATGGGGGGCAAAGGACCAAAACAGGGACAGATTTTAAATATTGCTCTTATAAACTTAGAAAGTTGCTAGAATAACAGAGTTTGTGTTAACATCCATTTCTTGGAGGATTTGAAGTCTGAAACTCAAATGTAGGTCATTATGCAGTGACTTCAAACCTTAGATCATTCCAGTGATTTGCCAGAAACCACAAAAATGAACAAGCTTAGAAAGCTGTCTAATTCTAACCTCAACACCACAAGTGTTGATAAAAAAATAATAAAACAGAAACTTGTGGTCTTCGGTGACAAGCTCAGTCACAATAATTCCCAAAAATCAGGAAAACCAGGTGGTGTTCCAAAGAAACAAGCTTTTATTTATCACAAACCCAAAAATCTTGTAAATCAGCTAGTGTTCCAAAGTAACCAGCCTTTATTCACTGTGACGAATAAAGGCTTGTTGCTTTTTTTTATTGCATGTTTCTAAACTTGCGCATCTCCCTAACTTGGTGGTACTAAATGCAAACCCACATCAAACAAGAGTACTTCAACACTGAGAGTGTGCTTTCAAGGCAATAGTCACCACTAAGTAAAGGAAAAAAAAACATTAAGATGAGGTCAGTTTTATAATGTGTTTAAGCACTGACAACCAATAAGAATCTGTACACCCACCATTTCCTTAAGCAATATTCTAATAAAAAATGTGCTACTCCTACAATTAATCAACAGACACAACTAACTAGAATTTTATAAAATGTTGAGCTTTTGTCTCATATTTAAGTTAGTTCCTGATTAAATTTTTTGACTGACTGACAAGTCATTAAACATTAAAATCGCGGAAGAGCGATTGATATTTGAGTTTCTGACTTCATATCCTTGAAAAATGCAAGCTATGGAAAAAGCATGGTTATTCTTACAACTATTTATATTTATAATAGCAATATGTATATGTGTCTCAGATTTTGGTAATCATCAGCCCATTATTTTGCATTATTGAGATTTCTTTCCTTAAGAGGTCGAAAGGTATTACAAAGCCAGTCCCACCACTGATGATGAAGGGCTAAAACTCGCAGTACATGAAAACCACAAAAAGACATGCAAAAAGAGAACCCACTGCAATTACTGCAAGGTAACACACAGAAGTACAGCAGACAAGACACAAATATGCTGATCCAAATTATTTTGGTGTAAGTCACAGTAAGCTTGCCAAAAGCAGTGCTGAACTGAAAAATAGCATTACAGATAACTTACCAAACCAAACATTTATATCAGCAAGAAAGGAGGCAAATATTCCAGACCTTCAGAAAAAGTTCCTGACTAACAAAAAACTGTATTAACCCACTATACCAAAACCAGAAACAGTACTAACTCTATGTAGCACCTTAAAACAATGAAAATCCAAGTACTGCAACCAGCCAGCAATACCTAATCTGTCTGTAGTTAAACTGAAAACCTTCTTTATGCCTGTAGTGTATGAGATCAGCACCGGGCTATTGGTATGATAGCTGGTCACTCATGTAGAGTGCAATAATTGCCAAGCATTCTACTGGCCCATGAGTTGATTTGAAGCTGTCATTGTCCAGTCTAAACTAAACAGTAGTATTAACAGCAATCATATTTTTGCTACTAAGCCCACTCTAATAATAATGTCACAGAATTGTCAGCTTTCCTCTTCAACTACAATCCCCCTTCTGTTCAGAAGTACTTCAGAAACCCTACTGTGAAAATCCACCAACCTTCATTACTGTGAGATATCTTTGCCAGAATTTGAGATGCACCACCATTAGTTACACCCCATTTTTATCAAGAATGCTAAACACTTGCTGCTGTTTGCTGGACAGACAGATAAATGCTCAGTCAGGAAAGACCCAGAAACACCAAAGCAATTCTGCTGGATTTGACAACTAACTGACCATGGGTCTTTTTAAAACCCCCTGCAGAGCCTGCATGCAGGAACCATGCCCCCCACCCCGTGCTGGAAACAGGCGCAGAGACAAATACATCCATAGGAGACCAGCACTTGTCTGGGATCCCATTAACAGTCTATGGCATGATGATCCTGTTCATTATTATAGTTTTGGTCTTTGTAAGCATTTGCATCAAATATGGTCCTTTTACTTAAAAGGATGGCAGGGTTTATGATCTTTCATTGATTCACTTCTTAAATTAAATCTGTGATGACACAGTGATTATCTCTTTTTTTCTTTATATCTTCAGATCATGGTCATGCTAGATATCATGAACAATTAGGAATTACGAAACAAGGTAAAACTTTATGGATTCCATAGAAAACAAAGCTACCTCCAGAATCAATGAGAAATTAATGTCCATACCTCAATGTAATTCTAAAAATGTTGTGCCCAGCTACTCAGCCCTGCTCATGAGCATATACTTATCTAAAAGTTAAATTGTTTCTTTATATGATGAAATGTTTTGGAAAGTTATAACATTATATTACTCAATACCACAAAGATGGTACACAGTATCATTAAATCAGTTTCCTTAATTGCGATTCAAAGATGGCTGCCATTCTGTAAGCACTGCTGAACTGCAGCTCTCTGCTTAACCTGAGGAAATCTAAACCCTGAGTGGATAATATAAAGCTTTTAACGTCAAATCTTCGATAAAATAACTTCAACTACACATAACTATCCATTACTAAGAAGAAAAACCGGAAAAAAGGAATATATTTCACTGGATTACAACAGATTAGCTGGCTCTGCAGAGAGAAGTAAACAAAGGAACCGTGTGCTTTCTATACTGCAAGTTTTTGTATTCAAATAAGATGTCAAAAGAGGAAAAAAACATGGATACAACCAGTACTAAAACAAAACTTTCGGAATTACAGTCACCTGAAAAGGATGTGATTTCTAAAAGACAAAAAATTACTAAAATACAGGAACAACAGAAACCAGGGACCAAATCTAAATCTGAATAACCATTAAACATGGAAGATATCAGAAATGCTCTGCTACCCATACAAGAAGCTCTGAAAGAACTGACTTGTCAAATACAAACATTTGGAAACTCATGTACTCAGTTGCTGGAGAGAATGGACAAGACGGAAGCTCGAATTTCTGAAAATGAGGATAAATTAACTTTACTTGAAAAAAAAACTAATCTACATGATGTGGATATACAGGCTATGCAAAACAAGCTTACGGACTTAGAAGCAAGATCCAGGAGAAACAACATTATTCTCAGAGGGATTCCAGAATCTATTCAGTATAATGAATTAATTCCATCCATATTATAAATATTTGAAGTGCTTCTAAATGACTCTGATGGGGTGAAACAAATTATTATTGAAAGAGCGCACAGAGCTTTGAGAGAGTCACAAGCATCTAACTTTCCTAGACCTGTATATGTTAAAATGCTTAACTATCAAGATGTAAGCAGAATACTTACTACTGTAAAACAAACTGGAGGCTATATCATGTGGAAAAATAATAAAATATCCCTGTCACAGGATTTACCCATACAGGTAAGACAAGCTAGACAGTCTTTGTCTCCATACTGTAAATTTCTTATTGGCAAACAAATTAAGTTTCAAATGAAATACCCACATATGCTTATATTTACAATGGATGGGACTAAATATGCTATTTCCACTAAAAATGAGGCAAGAAATCTGTTTCTTAAAGTTTTCAAGGCTTTACCTGTATCAGAGACTTGAACTGAACTTTCGTTGAGACTGGCATGCTGCTGAGATCGGATCCATTGTTTACTGTGCTTCCAGGATTGGATAATCCTTTGTTTGCATTTGTAAAGCTCTAGGCCTCTTCCAGAGTAATAAAACTGTTTGTTTTTGCTTATCTTGATTACCTGCGTTAGTTTCCCATTGTTTTATGGCATCTACAAAGTGTTTTCGATGAGGAGGAAGTCACGAAGTGCCTAAAATGCTGTTGTGGGTGCAGATTTCGCTGTGACACTTCTGGGCGTCCGTCTGTAAAAGCGGTCCCCCATCGCAAATATTTCATAGGGTTTCCAGGCTTGGGAAACCAAAGGGAACTGTTTTAACATCTTTTTACTCATTTAACTTTAAAATAACACTGTTGTATGGTAAAGTAAACATATAGGAATATTTTATTTGTTTCTCTTATACATATTTATGTAGAATTTTGTAGTTATATTATTTAGAGAGGGTGCAGGGATTTAGTAATGTTTGTATAAATATACTTGTCATCGTAGTTCATAATGTACTGTGTTAAAGTGATAATGCATATTATATTAGTTAGTTAGTAGTTTGCTTTAGTATAAAACTATGATAGTGTGGGTTTATAACCAGGGATATCTCTATTTAGCTGTATATTTATTTTAACATAGGGTTATATTTTAGTATGTTTTTTTTTTTTTTTTCTCTATGCATGCGGTTTATCTATAGATAGCTAATCCAAATACTAAAACTTCCTTTTTTCAATTTATTTTTATATGTACTGTAATATTGTATTTTTAATTTGATTAGCTTAAATATAGTTAACCAAGGAGTAGCAGATCAATTCAGTGCTTGTTAGGAAATGTTTAGTTTAGGCTTTGTTGTAGTTAAGTTAGATTATATAGGTCTTAACTATGGAACATGTTTGAAATTTTATAATGTGATGTTTTCATATTTGTTTCTTTTCTTAAACCTTCTGTTATTCTATGTTACACAAGACCTATATATGTCCTGTTCTGGGGTTAGAGTGGGTAAGCACTGGTTTAGGACGGGATATATGGATTGCTTCCAGACCATGTATGGTTTTGAATATACTTTATTTTTCTTTAATCCTTTCTCTCCAAAACCTTCATTGTACAGCTAACCTTGGAAATGTGGGAATTAGATTCATGGAATGTTAAAGGGCTCCAGAACTTAAAGAAGAGGAAACTATTGTTACATGTATTGTTGCAGGCTAGGGCGTGGTTTATCTTACTGCAAGAAACGCATTTAATGAATGATCAATGGGTTGATATAAAAAAAAAGAAGTGGATCAGAGAAGTAATAGCATCGGAAGGTAAGTCAAATAGTGCTGGGGTAGCTATAATTATTAAAGATCAATATAAGGACAACATTTTAGATTCTAATACAGATAAAGATGGGCGATGGTGCTACGTTATTCTGGCATCTATCTTATTTGATAAACCTATTTTACTTTTAAACATTTATGCGCCTTGTAATGATCAACAAATATTCATAACATCACTGTATTCAATTTTAACACAATTTGATAGATACTATGTAATTGTTGGAGGTGATTGGAATGCTTACCAAAATCCGAAGTTGGATAGATCTTGTCCACACAAAGCATTCAATAAGCATGCTGTATTAGCACTGAATGATATTAAAGAAGACTTTCAACTATATGACCCTTTTCACTATTTAAACAATGTTAATAGTACAAATAATTTTACATTTTATTCCCCATGTCATAAAATGTGGTCCAGAATAGATTTCTTCTTGATTTCAAGAACATTGATTAATTTAGAACCTATAGTTGTTATACATGCACAGTATTTATCAGATCACTCAAAAATTTTGCTGAGTTTTATTAAGGAGATAAAAGATACCTTGCGGCAAAGAGGCTATAATTGGTCTCTTAACCCAAATCTACTGAATAAGGAAGAAATAACACAGGAAATTACAAAGTACCTTAAAGACTTACTGGTTAGTCTAAAGAAACAACAATATGCCCCAGATATTGAATGGGCAACAGTTAAAACACAAATAAGAGGGATCCTTCTGCAAAAAGCCTCTTATTATAAAAAAATACTAAATAAAGATATTCAAAACTTGGAAACGAAAATTAAATTATTGGATCAAGAACTGATTCGGAATTTTAATGAACAAACAGAGAAAGAACTATTTAAATGTCAGAAGGATCTCTTCTTAATACAAAATAGTAGATTAACATTTCAAGAATATAAGATGTTAGCGAGGTATGCTAATCACGTTCAAACACCATCGAGAGCATTGGCTAGGATCATTAATCAATCAAAAACAACACTACAAATTTCAGAAATACAATTTAATAATAAAATATATTCTAAAACAGAGGATATTATTAATATTTTTGAGAAAATATATACAAAAATTTATGATGGGCAAAAGGATATGTCCTTGCATAGAATTTATGAACAATTTTTACAATCAATTAAGTTTCCAAAAATAGGAGAGGATATTCAAAATGATTTAGTTAAATTGATATCTGAAGAAGACATAGTATATACAATCCAACATATGACATCACACAAATCACCAGGTCCTGATGGGATGACAGTGGAGTTTTATAAAAGGTTTGCTGATATTTTCGGTAAGATACTTTCAGTTATATTTAACTACATAATTAGGAATACTATTAATGATCCTCATCTTAACGCTTCAAAAACTATTTTTATACATAAAGCCAATTCCGATCCGCAAAACCCCGATAATTATAGACCGATATCATTAATGACTGTAGACGTGAAAATTCTAACCTCTATTATAGCATCTAGACTGAAGAAAATCATGACTCATATAATATCCAAAGAACAGGCTGGATTTATGGCAGGTAGACAAACCAGTGATAATACTCTTACATTACATACTATGATAACGCATGCTAAACAAAATAATCTTAATGTCTATGCCCTTATAATTGATGCACAGAAGGCCTTTGACAGGGTCGATACAAATTTTTTGTTTGCTCTTTTACCTTATTTTAATATATCCCATGAATTTGTTCAAATGTTGCAAATATTATAAAGTAATCCCTATACTACACTGTACATTAATAGAAGCCTCTCCAAAAGAATACAGATTAAGTCTGGAACATGTCAGGGCTGCCCTTTGTCCCCTTTACTATTTAATATTTATCTTGAACCGCTGTTCTTATATATTAAGCAGAACGTCTATCATAATGTCCCACTAATATATGGAACTAAAATTTTAATGGCAGCTTTTGCTGATGATCTTAACATTTATTGTGCATCTCCAATATCTGACACTGATAAATTATTGCAGGCTGTTAATGATTTTTCAGAAGTCTCTAACTACAAAATTAACTTGGAAAAAAACAATATTTTTCCTTTAAAGACACCTAAACCTTTTTCGTTATTGCCTTTGGTTGGGCAGGTAACATTTAAAGAAAAAAATTAAATACTTAGGTATTGAGTTTTCTACAGATAATAAAGACTTCTACAATAATAACATTAAAACAATTTGGGACCAAATAATCTCTGATTTTGGGAGGTGGAAAAATTTACGACTGCCAGTACTAGCAAAAGTTTCAATTGTTAAAATGAATGTGTTACCACGATTACTTTATATTTTTAGGTCAGCCCAATTAATACTTTCGAAGACATTTTTTAAAAAAATCCATAAAGAATTGGCTAAATTCATTTGGGAACCAAAAAAAACCCAGGATATCTTATGATAAATTAATGACCCCAAAAAATAAAGGAGGACTGGAGTTGCCTAATTTTGAATTGTATTACCTAATCGTGAACGCTAATAGAATTCTAAGAATTGCCAACTATGTTATAACTAGTACTAAGTGGACACCAACTTGGGTGATTTTGAATTATAAATATATTTTAAAGTTAAATATTAATCCTAAAGCAATACCCTTTTTAGGTAAAGATACTTTGAAAATTTATGGGATTATTGAACACATTAAAATGAACATATCTATACAAGATTTATTTCAATCTTTGGATCTAGTTCAGTATATGATGGTTTTTCAACCCTTTCATAGGAATCCTAATTTAAAATTGAACAATCAATTAATTGATCTTAAAAAGTTTCCACTAATAGTTAATTTAACTTTGTTTGATATATATAAATATCTTGACTGGTCGGCCAATCAAATAAGACAAGAATTTAACCTACCTAAAAATTATCTTGTTATTTTGAGACAAATTAGAGAACTTGCTATGAGCTACTTTATAAATTTTAAACCTGAAGATGAGAATGTGAATAAATGCTCTGATTTGTGGCAAGCCCTCCAACAGGATATTAAATCTTTATCAACAACAAATAAATTAATTAAGGGCTTTAAATTTCATGATAAAATTCTGTTATCCAACTATTGGGAAGAGAAAATTTTAGTGACAGACAAAAGTAATATGTCAAAAGCAATTGACTTGACTATCAAATCTACTTCTCTTCAAAAATTGATGTATACCCAGTTGATGATATGGAATAATGCATATTATACACACCTTACCCTGCATAAATTTAATTCTAAAAACTCTCCAATTTGTCCATATTGTAAAAATCAACCTGCTGATCTTCTTCATATGTTCTGAAGCTGTAAATGCATATGTAAGCTTTGGAATTCCCTTAAGATTCAACTTCAGATGATGGGTTACCAAAGTACAACATTGTCATGGAAATTTACAATTTTACACATTCCCCCAAAAGAACTCACTAGATCACAAACTACTATATATATTAATATTTTTTCTGTTAATGAAGCTTTATATAGCCACTAATTGGTTAGACCCATCTAAAACATCTTGGGAAAACTTTAAAGTTTTGGCAACAAGGCATATATTAGCTCATAAACTACTTTTAAGTCCGCATAATAAAAATATTAATAACCCAAAAATTTGGGAACAGATATTTAATATTATATTAGTGTAAGACTTTTAACTTGAAGGCATTCACATTTATTTATTTGCTTGGAGAGAATTTTGTATTTAAACTGTATATTACTAGAAATGTTATTAATTACTTTTTGTTTTTCCTCTATTCTTCATGTTTTACATGGAAGCATTCTTGTAAATATTGTATATTTGTTTGGTGTGATGGTTAGTGATATTAGTTAGTAGTCTTTTGTTTGGTATTTTTTCTCTAAAATTTTGTGTTTGTTTTTAATTGTGTATGAAAATAATATGACAATAAAGATTTATTATGGAAAAAAAATCAGTTTACTTAATTGAGGTAAATTGATATCAGTTTTGTATTTTCAGGACTTTATTAACAAGCCACACCATATAACAATTACAGTGTCCTTTATGGCTGATTTTCCCATAAAAGATACTTACGTTTTTTACATTCTAGAAGTAAGATACATAAATTGCTTCAAAAAATGTAGTCTAGATTTGAATCTCCAAACTCTCTGAATTTATAAAGATTTCTGCAAATGCTGCTGTGTACATGTGTACACAGTATAAAGACATATAAATTGTGCATTTAAGGCAGGCCTTATTCCTTCAGTATGGATAAGGCAATTAATGTATTTTTGATTAAAGAGGAAAGTTCAATGTCTCTATATGATTACTGCCATCTTGCCATTTTACCCCATTGTCAAAAATACTAGAGAAATTTGTACACTTACTGACTCTTCAACATTTGCTAAAATATAATCAGTTTTCTGATACACAATAAGATTTCAGACTTTACATGTATAGACAGCACAGTGTTAGATGGTGCTGGTTTCTTATATAGCCAAATAAATTATGCCACGTTACCAGATTCACCGTTTTAGACATATTATATTCATTATATAGTTAACTAGCACAGTTTGTTTTTATAATCAATAAACTTATGCTCTGTCACTCTTGAGAATCTGGGTGATCCACCATCTGTTAATGCTATAATTTTGCTTTATCTTGCAGTGACATTTGGTTGTTTCTTACAATGCTCAGTATTAGATCACCTCATCCTCACATTTTCATTAATGGCATGGATAGTTGCTGTATACATAAAAGCTGGTACAATATGGAAATAAATCAACTATCCTTCTTATGGGAAAGAAAATCTGTATTTTTGGCTACCATTCTTACAGCACAAACCTGTCTTATAGCTGTTGAACCACATTTCATTACTGGAAAACCACAATGTATGCTCTTTGCTTAGAAGAACATTAAACTACATGATTCTTCATCCAGTTCCCCAACACCAGCTGAACATTGCATTATGTCTTTTTGATAGCTTGATTATGCAAGAAGTCAGTTCCATTAAATAAGGGATGTCATAAGAAACAGCTAAGGTCTCATAAACATGCAAACTCAATCCTCACAAAATAGTAATCAAAACTTGGTAGTCTAAACAGAGATAAAGCTTTTACATGTAAAGATCAACACTTTTCTACACAAAAAATTATATTCCCCTGGTGCCTAGGTAAAAGCTTTCTGGGGAGGATAAAAAGATAAAAGCATACCAAACATGTAATACAAGGAAATGACATCTTAACAAGTTAAGTTTCTGTGTCATAATTTATTTTTCAAAGTTATCAGGTCTTACTCTTCTGATAGGGGACATTTCAGAAAAGCCATACCAAGAAAGTATCTTAATTTGCACAGTTTTAAAATAGCTGAACATGTGGCTAAATATAGGATGACTGACTGACTATAAGTAATCCATATGCCAATTCAAATAAAAATAGTCTGAAATGGCATTAAAAATGTTTTTTTAGGGAATATTTCCATTCATCTCACTATATGGGATTGTGTGCTAACTTTCAAAGCAATACACTCTAGTGAAATATGACTATATCTAAAGTACCTAGACTGATATAGGAAGTTCATATATTCAATTATTGTTAATACAGATGGAGATTCAAGCAGATTATGTCACTAGTAATGCTTCTTAATGTTAGCTACAGTGTATCTATACTAAATGCAACTGTTCTGGGGTGTGCGGGCTGGTACTAAATGTTGTATTAGATTCTTTGTTTATGTCTCAGTTTTGAATGCATTATAGTCTCTCAGGAAGTTTATTTTCTGTTTTGCATTTACTGTAGTGCAGCCTTTAAGATTCATATATAGTTTGCATATGTCTGTTGCATGTTTTAATACTTAACTTATGACATGTATTTTTATCATTATTAAATTCTAATTCATGTCATATCTGAAAAGGGTCCAGTGAAGAGATTACTTAGTGGTTGCCAAATGTAACTATATACATGCATACATAAATACATGCATGCATTGATACGTACATGCATAAATATATCCAGGCATACATAAATATATACAATAACGTATGGCAGGGTGGTTATTCTAGCACTGTGTCATGACTGCCAGAGCATCTGAGGAACCAACAGGCAAATAAGTCTGTTACCAGTCTTTTGTTGCATAGTTATCTTTGACAAGAGTTGTTAGGCAAAGGAAAACTGTGAATGACCCTATGGAGTGTATTCAGAAAGAATGTTAATACAGCTACATTGCTTATAATAGAGTAATCAATCTTGCCAGAAATATACTGATGAGGATTATGTGTGCCCAAGCATACCTCACAACAATCCAGAATTTGCAGAATATTCCTGATTTTCCCTCATATGTTTCCCTGTCCATCATAAAAGTTTGGATTTTCTGGTAAATCACTGAGGATTGCTATCAGTAAATAATGTCCATCAGTAAAGTTTCATACTTCTTATTTTTTGGAAAATGTATGTTGATGGAAAACCTGTTTTTCTATAAATGTTTTAAATGGATTACAGTAATATTTAACAAATTGTCCCCGATTTTGGTAATTCATTCCCAATTGTTTTTGGCTTTGTGTAGTATTCTTGAGAAAATAAGTTGAGAGGTATGTGGATCAGTGCCGTCGTAGTGTAGGCATATTGAGGGTACTGATGCATAATGGAGTCTCATAATCATAAAAATGACCTTGGCTATGCAGTTGAGTAGACCATGCTGTAAGTGGCAACATGAGCCATATCCTGTTGCATGTAGGTTACATGCTTAATACGTTTGTTTTCATGAATGCATCAAATTGCTACATATTATGTTACACAGACCCAGCTTAGAGCCAATATAAAAGCTATGCAACAAAGTATCAACTAGGTTTTATGCCATAATAAGGAAAGAAAAAGATTAGTAGAAGAGTCAAAAAGGGGGACCAAGCACAGAAACATGTAGAAGGACACAGTGGTATGGGGTAGGATGGAAGACAGGAATTTTTTCTTGCACGTTGATGCAAAACCTGAATGAGATAAAAAAAGGAAGAGGAATTCCATGACAGGAGATAAGGTTGGGAGTAGGCAATCATTCCACATGGAAACACCACCAGAAGTCAGTTGCTTCAGTGGCTGACATCAGGAGAGGCCTCCACTACTGGTAGCCCAAACGTCGGATCTGAGTGGCTATACCAGTCTACCTGCTCCATGAAGTACTTGTGTGTGCTACTATGGATATGTAGCTACAGTTTGGTGTTCAACAGCTGTTGTATGCCATACTGGTTAGCCCATGAGAGTCCTTCATATCACTTTCTGATAAGGATCCTACTCCACTCATTGCAAAAACAGCACCGGATTCCATCAGTGAATCTATAGGTAATTTTAGTATGGTGACCATTTTCAACTTGCAAAAAGGCAGCCCACATGGCAGCTATGAGTGGATTCCTTAAGGTGTCTGCATATGGCCACCATAACACAGGTAGGCGATGGTTGCATAGGTTCATAGGTAGATACTAGGCTATTGGCCCTAGGGCCTATATAAGCCTAGTCAAAAAGGTATTCTGTCTTTTGCCACCCAAGAAAATTATTTTCCTGTGTCTCTGTTGAGCAGAGCCCCAGAGGTGATCCCCGGGGTGAATTTACTATTTCCCATCCAATCATCAAGATCAATGAGGAGCTTTGTTTGATATAGATAGGTAGTTTTTTTTCCACAGTATGGGAAGTCTCTGGGACAGGAATATATCCCTCCAACATGTTCTGTTTATTGTGGTGACAATGTTTAGGTCCCTAGAGCGTGTAGCTTGGAGGGATTGGGCTTTCTTTAAGTGGAGCATGTCCAACAGCTCTGGGTTTGACATAGCTTTGTATGTTAGGCAGAGATTGCCTCTGAGTAGGCAATATGTGACAGAGAAAAGTTGGAGCTTTTTAAGACAGTCTGTGTAGGCCATCTGTTTGAGGCCAGTAATCCTCTTTGTGAGGTATTTCTGTGGCCTTTCCAGTTGTTGTAGATGTCTTATGAGGTACTTACCAAAATGGCCATTGTACTCTATAATGGGTCTAATGAGTGATGAGTAGAGGGAAACAATGACCTCTTTTTTCCTGGAAAAACAGCTCTTGCAGGGCATGAACCCATGACCCTGTATACTATAGTCACAACAGTTAACCAGTACGTCATGACAGCTGTAGCTTTATATAGATGGCTAACTTAAATGTGGCCTCCACTACTATCTCAGAATAGTCAGGTGGACACAAATGGCACACATCTGGCTGCAGTGTTGCATCTAGAAGGTTGTATGTATGTGGATGACCCTCATCTGGCCCTACTATGGTCTCCACCCTTGACTGTAAATGTTCATAAGAACATGGACAACATTTTTCAGCTCCAGTTAGGACACACCATACAGGACATCTCACTTAGGGTTCTGCAGCTTGACAGCAGCCCAGTGGATGTCCTCAATGTTCAAGTACATCTTTTTGGCCACATCATTGAGGTGGCTATCCATTTGACAGCATCATGAAGCAGAGACCATGGTGACATTACTCTGCAAACCATCAACATGCCTCCCCTGGACCACATGTTTTCAGGCCTGACACTGCAAGGACACATGATTAATTCAGTTAGCAGTTCACCACTGAAAGCTCCACAATATCACCCTAGAACATAATCCCTAATTCCCCACTACTCTCTAGCAATATGTGTATTATTTTAGGTACCAAGCATGACCCTCTAAAAAAGAAATGAGCCAGCACGTACAGTTCTGTCGAACCAACTTTATTGGCAAAAAGATTCCATTAATTCAAAGGAATCCTAGTAATCAAGCATACCGGTTTCGGCCATGTCATGGCCTTTATCAATGCAATTCTATACAAGTCAGGAAACCCGACCCCTGGTGGACAACCATTATATACTCCATATTTAAAGGGATACATAGTCTTATGCAATAACCAAATGTATTGGAACAAAACGGAACTTTTCCCACATAATAATATACTTCAACATAATAAACATGTAAAATACATTAACAATCATAAATATCATCAAAATAATATTATAAAAAGGGAATATATCATAACCAAAATATTTCAGGGACCTGAATAATGATCAGAAAAACTTATCAAGACAATTTATATATATGAACAACTTATATATATATTTTCTATATAATAATAAGCCTCAAAATTTATCATGAACATACATTCCCACTTATATCACAATATTGGTTCAGGCTATCCAAATCCTATATGTTATATACAAGAATCTATAATCTCATAAACTCAAATCATATAACCTCTGGATGTATATACATCCTCCACATTCCTGTTAATTTGAAAATATGCCTAGAACCAAAATTGATGAATGGTACATAATCCCTTTACGTAAATCATAATGTATATACACATGACCTACAAAATTCTATTCTAATATATTTAAACCGGGTCTAAATAAACCACCCAATTGAATTATCCACCTATTTTCCATTTGATCAAGTTTTTGATGCCATCCGGCTTTAAAACTCCTGTGAAGGGTGATCCTATCTATAACAACAAACCGAAAAATGGCCGAAGAATGTTCCAGGGTGTGTTTAAATAAGGCATTAGCAACACGTTTGTTCTTAATTGCACTTAAGTGTTCCCCTATTCTAAATTTGACAGGTCTGGACGTTTGTCCAACATAGAATGCAGAGCAACTACAGGTAGCCAAATATACCACCCAATCTGTGCTGCAATTAGCAAAAACCCTTATCTCAAAAATTTGTGACGTATTTTTGCTAGAAAATTCTTTGGTTTGTTGCAAATGTTGACAAGCAGCACAATGCCCACAAGGATAGCACCCCCTTAGTATATCACCACTTAAAGTTCTTTGTTGTGGTATATTTGGAATGCATCTTTTATAATGTGTGAAGTGAGAGTTCATATTTCGTCCCCTCCGGTAAGAAAACTGACAATTTTCCGGCAACAACCTACCTAAAACCTCATGTGACAAAAGAATGCCCCAATGTTGGTTGATGACATCCCTAAAACGATTGGTATTATTCCCATAGGTAGTCACCAACCTTATTGGTTGATTATAATTTGCTTTTTTACCATCCCTGTTATTTGTTTTATAACATAATAAATCCTGACGTTTCATTTTAATAGTTTGACCTTCAGCTTTAACTAATAGTTGAGATTCATACCCCCTATGTAGAAACCTGCGCGATAAATCCAGACTACATTCCAAATAATCTTCATCAGATGAACAAATACGTCTGATTCTCATATATTGAGATTTCGGAATATTGCGGATGGTGTGGCGTGGATGAGAACTATTAGCATGTAATAAAGTATTGTATTTGGGAAACTTGCGATATATAGTGGTCGATAAAGTATTATCTGCAAGTTTAGAAACCTTAAAATCCAAAAATACAATCTCTGAAAGTTCAATATTAGCAGTGAACCGAATACCAAGAGTATTATTATTCAAATAATCCACAAACTGTATTAAACTTTGCTTATCTCCACGCCACACCATCCAACAATCGTCTAGATATCTCCGCCAGATATCCAGATGTTGTAGAAATTTGTTATGTTGGTCATCATATATGTACCCAGCCTCATAGTACCCCATGAACAAATCTGCATAGATGGGTGCAAAAGAAGCACCCATCGCAGTGCCCTTAATCTGCCAATTGTCAACATTTGCAACAAACCAAAGAATTTTCTAGCAAAAATACGTCACGGATTTTTGAGATAAGGGTTTTTGCTAATTGCAGCACAGATTGGGTGGTATATTTGGCTACCTGTAGTTGCTCTGCATTCTATGTTGGACAAACGTCCAGACCTGTCAAATTTAGAATAGGGGAACACTTAAGTGCAATTAAGAACAAACGTGTTGCTAATGCCTTATTTAAACACACCCTGGAACATTCTTCGGCCATTTTTCGGTTTGTTGTTATAGATAGGATCACCCTTCACAAGAGTTTTAAAGCCGGATGGCATCAAAAACTTGATCAAATGGAAAATAGGTGGATAATTCAATTGGGTGGTTTATTTAGACCCGGTTTAAATATGTTAGAATAGAATTTTGTAGGTCATGTGTATATACATTATGATTTACGTAAAGGGATTATGTACCATTCATCAATTTTGGTTCTAGGCATATTTTCAAATTAACAGGAATGTGGAGGATGTATATACATCCAGAGGTCATATGATTTGAGTTTATGAGATTATAGATTCTTGTATATAACATATAGGATTTGGATAGCCTGAACCAATATTGTGATATAAGTGGGAATGTATGTTCATGATAAATTTTGAGGTTTATTATTATATAGAAAAAAATATATATAAGTTGTTCATATATATAAATTGTCTTAATAAGTTTTTCTGATCATTATTCAGGTCCCTGAAATATTTTGGTTATGATATATTCCCTTTTTATAATATTATTTTGATGATATTTATGATTGTTAATGTATTTTACATGTTTATTATGTTGAAGTATATTATTATGTGGGAAAAGTTCCGTTTTGTTCCAATACATTTGGTTATTGCATAAGACTATGTATCCCTTTAAATATGGAGTATATAATGGTTGTCCACCAGGGGTCGGGTTTCCTGACTTGTATAGAATTGCATTGATAAAGGCCATGACATGGCCGAAACCGGTATGCTTGATTACTAGGATTCCTTTGAATTAATGGAATCTTTTTGCCAATAAAGTTGGTTCGACAGAACTGTACGTGCTGGCTCATTTCTTTTTTAGAATGCCTATGGATTTTTTGGAGCCGTGCACGTTGTCCGGCATGCGCGTACCTTGGTGTGGAGTTACCAAGCATGACCCTCCCTCATATTAGAATTGCTTCCCCAGAATGCAGCGCTCTCTGACTGTACAAATGATGAAATTGTACTGCCCACCCCTTTAGTTAAAATAGGTCTGGTAGTGTGTGGCACACAGTGAGCCTAGTAAATCCTCTGCACTGAATAGCCAGCATGCATCACTTTTGTTCTGTTTCTGTCTTGTTATGGCCCATATTCGTGGACCAGATGTCACCTGTTTACCACTGTCACATTATATTGCTTCCACCTCTTCCTTGCACAGTAGTTCTGTCTGACTGCATTCCCATCTGACTCCTTACTCTGCTCCACTTTTGGTTCTGGTTCTGGTACAGGAATGTCATTAACTGCCACTGATTCTTCTTGCAGCTTATTTAGACATGGATGTGATCTGTCTCCCTACATCCCTGAAATGGATGGAGCAGGTATTAGAGAACTAAGAAATTGACAGATACTATATGTTTTACATCCTATATCCATATGCCATTTTTTCTCAGTCATGGAAAATATAATGTTCTTTATATCTACAGAAGTATCAGTCTAATATTCTGAATAAAGCAGATCTGTATTTTTACTCTCACAAATGAATTTAGCCAAGTGCAGAATATAAGGTCAAGGGTGAGAGTAGAAGCAAATATGGCATGTACAAAAATTGTAAATATTATGTGTCATGTACAAAAAAGAAAATATATATATTTTAATTACTGTGCAGAAGATGTGTAAGCATAAATTAGTTTTCTAGCAATCTAGTTACACAGGATAATATACAAAGCTAACTTCTATCTGTTTCTTGTTAAATGTTATACAGATAAACAGAACTAAATGTTATCCAGTATATGCAAAGAGAGTACTTATAAGCAGGTGATACATTAGCATGCATCCCCTCATTCCAATTTTTTGAGTATTTTCCCCAGGGGACAAAATAGCAATTGGTGTTCCTTAATTTACTTTATTTTACATTTACTGGCTTGAAGCAGAGCTTATTGATTTGCTTACATAAACAGAAGAAAAACAGCACATTTTAAGAAGTTGACACATAGCTTTAATTTGCTAGTAAGGTGTGCACCACTTTTCTCTCATTAGAAAAACAATAGCTCTTGTTTCCTTTAGCAATTGCAAGCCAGCTTTTTATTCAGTTTCTAAATTAATTGCTTCTGTACTGAATCAAACCTAGAGACCTGCCACTTTGTAATAACAAATATACAACACAAAGAAGAATCATAATGACTAGCGGTGTTCCTTCACTCCATGATGAATTATTTTTCTATATTGGCAACCCAAAATGCCAGAAGAGTCAAACATTTAATTTGTGTTAGGACAACATGCAATTCTCAGGCTTCAAAATAGTTTATGTACTTTCTGTATTACTTAAGTGAAGCTTTTAATCATACTTTTAGAAAAAGTCTTAATAGGAAAAATTAAAGTAGAAACTTTCTAGACTTTCTCTCTGAAATATTGCCAAATTCCTTATTTTTAAAATGCGAACAAAAAGAGATTTCAGTTGTATTGTAGTGTTCTCTCTCTCATTCGTTACATTTTATGCTAAGCTTATAGTAGTGTATGTATATATGTATATATATATATATATATATATATATATATATATATATATAGATAGATAGATAGATAGATAGATATATATATGTATATATATATATATATATATAGATATATATATATATATATATATATATATATATACACAATATATATATATATATATATATATATATATATATATATATATATATATATTAAATGCATTATGTATTATTATACTATTATGCATATATATAGATATATATATATATATATATATATATATATATATATATATATATATATATATATATATATATATATATATATAATAAAAATACCTTAGTATGTAGTGAAGCATATTATAAACAAAGGATTACTGAACAATTTTGTATAGCAGAAGTATGAGGTAGCTTAATGAAGTAATCATGACATTTCAAAATGATTGGATTAATAAAAATATATTTGCTCACATCAAATAGTTATTAAACTGATAAATCTGATGGTTCCCATTGTCTGTTTTTTTTCAGACAAATATATTTAGTGATAAATGTGAATAAAATTGAGCATACATCATAGTAAGGAAAAATGCATGATTAGACTATCAAAATAAATATAAAAATCTGATGCTGTATAATACAGAAACAATCCCCGGGATTCATGAAGCTCGGCGCAAGGCCGGCATTAGGCTTGCGCCGACCGTGCAGCATGAAGATGGCGCAGTACCGCCAAATGCATAGTAATGAAGGCGTGCTGCCGACACAGCCACGTGCACAGGAAAGGAGAGCGAGTGCATAGGGTGTGTCGAAGTGCCGCACAGAGGCGTGGAAATGGCAGCTGTCGATGTGCAACCTAAAATGCTTGCATATAACAAGTTGCAAGATAGTAACCACGTCAGTGTCCCTGGATACTGAAACATATGCAAAGCATGCAAGAAAGTACCTGCGAACACAAAGTGATGAAGCAAACACAAATGCACGGTAGGGAATAAAGGGTCCCTATCCCGTGAACAAATGACATGGAAGACTGTGTGGCTGTAGTCCAACGCAGTGTAGATAACCATACCAAGTGGAAGTGAAATGCATCATATGTTAGCAATCTGCCAGTAGGTACATCCAGCCCAGTGGTGAGGGTCACCAGCTGATCCATAATGTGAGGGAGGGTACACAGCTGGGCAGATGTGTCCATAACAAAATACAAGAGAAATGTAGATATCTAGCGACCGTATGTCCGAATTATATCCCACAAGGCATGTAATAGTCACATACAAAAGGTATGTCCGTATTTCACATACCAAATGTGATGGGAAATAGAATAAGCATGTAAACGAAACAGAAGGAGCATACAAACAGCCACAACAATAAGGACATATGTAGGCTGAAAGGAACAGTATTGTCCGTACTGTCGACTAGGATTACCACCTGTCCCACTTTGCGAGCGACAGTCCCTCTTTGGGTAGTTGTGTCCTGACAAAAACCTGTAACAATGGCAAATGTCCTGAGATTATAGGACAAAATTATTCCCTATATGTTATGTAATAGTTGCATTAAACAGGTTTTCTGTATTTAAATTACATAAATGTTATAAGAAACAGAATAAGCAACTGAAATGCTGCAAGAATAAGCTTTTATATAGGCAAAAAGTCTAAGTTCTATCCTGTGTACTGACCGTGGGTATGTGTTGGCCTGTAAAATGTGAAGTGTGTACCAAAAATGTCCCACTTTGGCCAATTGATAATATGGCAACCCTACCGTCGACTATGTTGAGGCGTTGTCCACTACAGTCGGATATGTGTACGGAATATATCCCATCCTGGACATAGTAAAAGGTGGCATCCTACCAATGAGTACAGCAGGCTGCCAAAATCTGGAAGTCAGCGGTACAAGCCGAACTTGTCAGGATGTGTCACAGTCGAACGGGTAGTACCCGGGTATACCAAACATGTAATGAAAGTGAAGTATGGGCATGTACCTATGTGTGTGAGGTATAGCATGTGGAAAGCAAACATGGCAGGGTAGTCCACACAACCATACAGGTACCAGACACATGTAGGGTATTCAATGTGTTACTCTGGCCGTGTCATGGGCCAACAACCAAAGCAGTGATGTATGGGGTGTGTGTGGGGTGGATGGGTAATGGTACAATCCTCCAAGGCGATACAGTGTCGTATGCAGAATAGGTGAACCGGAGGTGTAGGAGGGAGCTGCGGGTGAAGCTGAAAAAAACACAAACACATGTATAAACAGCTGAAATACAAGCAGACAGGCCATACTGTAGAACACAATCCCACAAACAGATGAATATTGAAATGTGCGATACAAATGTATAGATATGTCACCGGCACATACCCACAGATTGGTCCTGATGGAACTGGCCATAACAAATGCAACACACCTGGATGCATAATGGACTACCCAGCATCCCCTCCACATCACACAACCCGCTCCTGTACCTGAACGTCCACCAAATCCAGCCGTACTTGGCCTACTGGTTTGGTGCAGCCACAGCTGCACATAGTGACCACTACGTATATGTAGTAGGTAGTGTCACCCTAGGCGGTAGCAGGATTGCACACGACCTCAGCACATTTTCGTAGCTCCAAAACGATGTTCGGTATTCCTCTTGTTGTGGATCGGTACAATTTTTGGATATCCTCATGGGATACGTAACCTGTGTAAACATTAGAACAGAAGACACAAAGTCCAGTCCTGTAGATATCTGGACAGAAGTTGGAATGTGCATTAGAGGTGCACGACACTGTCCAGCCCTAACACTTGCCCGTGACGCACGTGTCCCGACACGAATAAGTGGAAATAAATTTCACACAGTCGCATAGTGGCAAATGGTATAAGGGTGATGAAGGCACTGACGTAAACAGGATAACCCTGATCTACTGTGTGAGGGACACTTAATGTGTGTAGGTGTGAACGACCATACCTGTCAACCTCTGAGAGCAAGATATCTGGACAAAGCCGTGAATAAAAGTATACCTGTCAACCTCTGAGAGCAAGATATCTGGACAAAGCCGTGAATAAAAGTGGGACAAAGGTCCAAAAGTATGGACAATTTGTAAAGATCGCTCTTAGAAACTTAGAAAGTTGATAGAATAACAGTTTGTACATTGGCATTAATTTCCTGAAGAGTATGAAGTCTGAAACTCAATGGTCTGTCATTATGTTCTGACTTCAGTCTTTAATGACTAGCTACTGATTTGCCAGAAAACAACAGTGTATTACAGAGGTCCGTACATATTTACAGTAACAAACCTTCACATTTGTTTGCTGTACCACTACATACCTGTAGTTAATTCATGTCCAAAATAATAATCCTCATATGAATGCCTACATGAAATAGTCAAATGTGAATGGGAACACCCCTCACCGTGGATTATGTATTGTAACCACCCCCACCCATATTATGTATTGTCAATATAAAAAGCTGCTGACAGGTGCCAAAAGACCTGTGTCTGTAAACAGAGGTAAAACTCTATAAAATGGACAAATTCTGTCCATGTGCTTTGTCTGACATTTGAACTCAGTCAGAGCAGTTCCGTTCACCAGACGGACAAACCTAAACCCAGATCACCACATGAACACCCTGACAATCAAAGACTTGTATGTGCCAGGACTATAAGCCTTGGAGTTCTGCATATCCTTGAAGTGATTAAATATGCAGCTTGGGTCCAGAGCAGTAGGGGATAGGGATTGTGAAATATGTAGTACCACGTTTTACCCAGCAGGAGAATGGATGCCTGTGTGTAAGTGAAACGGTGAGGCGTATGTTAATGTAGCAATGTACTATGGGTATGCATATAAATGAGTCAGAACACCAATAGTATAGTGGTTACAGCATCCAGCCAACATGAATGCAGTCCCGGGTCAACTATGCCTACAGCACATATGAGTTAATGAATGCGTGTGTGCTGTAAAGACATTTAAATATGTAAAGGTGAATGTGTGTTTCGCATATGTCCATTAACCGGATTACAGATATTGTACTGGTACCGTCACAATTAAGAAAGCCCATGTAAGCACAAAGACTTAGTAAACATATGTAACCCACAATAAGGATATGCAAGTGCGCCTGCGCGTGTGTAATACGCTCACAGTATAGCAAATGAATGCTGTTTTCTACAAATTTATTTATATATCTATATATGGATATATATATATTTGTGTATAGATATATATCCACAGACTTAAACTAAATAAATATATGAAATAAAAAATGTACAGACATATAAATATATATATATATATATATATATATATATATATATATATATCTATATATATATATATATATATACATACACACAATTACATTAAT
The DNA here is from genome assembly GCF_019279795.1 of Protopterus annectens. Taxonomy (NCBI): domain Eukaryota; kingdom Metazoa; phylum Chordata; order Ceratodontiformes; family Protopteridae; genus Protopterus; species Protopterus annectens. The sequence continues at coordinate 274,657,928 of NC_056725.1, forward strand.
CGATATATACATAACAAACATATAAACAATTGGTTTGTCCTTGTAGCTATAACACATGTACATAAATAGGTTACATCATAGCTATTATGGATAAACATACAGACATGCAAGAAAGGTAAATACACTGCTGCTTTCCAAACCATTGCCCGGAAAGTACCAGTGTGCCAAATCTGCAAGTTCTACTCTTTAAACATGGATATAGGTGTCCTTTGCAGGACTCCAAAAATTGGTCCACTACAGGCACCGTCCTGTAATGGTCGAAGCAAAGAAAGTCACATCTGCAGCTATAATATAGCTGTACATGCAACAGTAGCTTGTGCAAGGGTAATAACACATGGATTGACAGAATGTATGACATATGTCCCGATACGCGGAGAGTGGATAGTGCTTAGAAGTGTCTTCATACTTTATTATTGCTCACATTAAATATGTCTTATGACTACTGTGGAGGGGTGTCAGGTATGGGAATCATGGGTATGCAATAATGGGCCTAGGTTCACAGGTGTTGGTTGGCACAGATTTATTAGGTCTGCCACATGTGAGTGATTAATATTCCTATGTGGGTATAGCACACACCTATACCTTCCAAAAATGAAGAACCCATCTACTGGATATTGTGTAAACCATTGGGGGAAGACATAGGGACTATATCAGTGTCTTGTAAGCGATTATCATGGACGTACATGCGTACGAATAAGATGGTAACCATACCTCTCAACCTTTCAGAATAAGACATCTGGACAAAGGCATATTTAAATAAGTACAAATAGGGACTATTTTAAATATTCCTCTGACAAAGTTAGAATGTTGATAGAATAATGGATAATTCATTAGTATGAATGTTTTGAGGGTTATTAGTTATAAACTACTAATGTCTGCCATTATTATCTAACCTCACAGTCCTTAATGACCTGCCACTAATTTACCAGAAAGGCACAATATTATAAAAAAAAGGAACAACATTATAAGTCTAAGTTCGGGACATTTACCCAAAATGTGTACAGTTGAGAGGTATGAAGGTAAGCCTGTCCTAAATAAATGTATGGAACTAGTGATATCAGGTGGAGAGGTGTGAAGAAAGACGTGATGACAAATGACAAAACATGTATAAGTCAAAAGCATGTACCTCAATAAATGTGAATGAATACTTATGCCCTGTGATAGTCAATGTGGAAAGTTAATAGAAACAAAATAAATGTGTCCCTCAGGGTGTTATGCAGTGTCCCCGATACAATGTTCAGTCTCCCACACTCGCATGTGAGTTCTGCCACTGACGGAATGCGCAAATACCGGCGAACACATAAGGTAGATGATAGCATAATATGTTTTGATTAGCACCTGTTGGCTTTTGTGAGGAACGCAACACTCTTGGCGGGTGTGTCTTGCAAAAGGAATGTAATGGCATCTGGCCTGTGATTTCTTCTTGTGTGTAGTGGTGTAATAAAATGATATATCTTGTATCAGAAACAGATACATGTTATAGGAAACAGTATTATCGACTATACTACTACAAGAAAAATCTGAAGGTATGAAAAGCGCTGAAGTAGTCAGTTTAGTATTGACCGCAGGTATGTGTTGACATGTCAAATGTCACAGCTGTATATATAGTACCTATAGGGCTGTCACCATTACAAATGATGAAAGTGGGAGTTGCTTTGTAGAAATGTCAGACGTAGCACGTCAAAACATACCTACAGCCATGCATACTCCACAAATAGACATATTAGCACACAGCAAAGCTTAGGCCAGGAGTCATGGAGCCTTGGCCGGCGTGTACGAGTAGAGGAAGAGTAGAGCAAGGCAAGATGTCTGCTGAGCTATTCAGCAATATCCTGTAGGGTCGTGTAAGACAGCCCCTAAAACGAACGTTGCACGGACAATGTTAGGAAATGCAAATTACCCCATTTGTAGGTGAAAGCTATGTAAATGATGTAAATCTGCGATACATGAAACAGTAAGCTGTCCATGCAAGAGTAGAGTTATGTGCAGAAATGTACTCAGATGTTAACCGAGTTACGTTCTGCAAGTAGCTAAACGGAGCAATGTTAGCTGCAAATAAAGGATGAATTCAGTTGAAGAAGCATGCCAATGGCCAACTATAAGACCAGTGGCATATTTTTCCATTGGAAATTAATAAAACTCTATTTGTCCTCCCCCGATCTCTGGTGTGTAAGCGTAGCACAGCGGCGCAAAAACACGCTGCGCTTTTAAAACAAGAAAAATATTTAAAATACACATATAAATTGTAATTTTAGTTAACGGTTAGTTTGCCATGCAGGTGAATGGCAAGCTGAAGACAAGATGGCTACTGAGTACTGGTTGCTATGTGTGGAAGCTCTCTGTCAGAGATGTAACCAAGCATTAGTAGGCAATCCGATGCAAATGAGGCTGAAGATAGTGAATCACAATTTGTCATGCCATATGGGCCAAGCCACTACAGTGGAAGAGTAGGTTAAGGGGACTATCAGAGTAGAAGATAGGTGACATCATAAGTGTGTATGTATAAAACACTGTAATCCGATCGGAGAAATGTGTCACATGTTTGTTGTCAGTTACTCATCAGTGGAAAAGGCGTGTTATGATTTATCCTAGGTACACCATGGATATCACTGAAGTTTCTTGCAAACCTGCTGACAGTGTGTTCGCACCTGTACGCGCCTGTAAGCCCGAGTAAGCATGTATGCGCACGTGTCAGCCTGTGTGCACGCGTTGAAGAACGAGTAAGCTAGTGTAAGAATGTTGAAGCCCGTGTAATGTTGTGTAAGCCAGTGTACGCATTTGTAAGCATGTATAAATCTGTACTACACACATCACACACGTACTGCACACTCTGAAACACATGCTGCCAATACTACACACGTCAGTCAAATGGCACATGGATGGATAATAAATCTTCAGAATCAACAGTGCTGTAAACTATACTACATTGATGGTCATAGCTGCAATGCATCATGCCTGCTTACATACACCTAGAAGGATATCACACTTTGTGTTAACAACATTTTAACATTAATACAGTGCTATAAAGCCACCCTGTGCATCAGCACCATGTTAGTCTGTTGATGCATCAATGTTACACATTACAGGTGGTGGTACAGGTGTCATCATATGCACAGGGTATAGTGTTTCTTTTCCAGAGCCTGTCATTGAGCCATCCAATCAACATGTACGTATGTGTGTGTGTGTGAGGGAGAACAGTGTTTGCATGGCCCAGTGTTGATGCAATGTGTGTGTGTATGTGTTAGCCCTAGCTGCTTGTTTCATGTGTGTGTGTCTGCATGTACACAGTTTCAGCATGTGTCTGCCATTTACAGGAGGTTGTGGGACAGTCACGGACCGTACCTGCCAGGCTGTACAGATCACCATTACTGGCCATGGACACCCCTCCATGCATTCAACAATATTCCAGTCCTGCACCTGTCAGTGTATACACATACATTCTTGGGATCTGTATTACAACCTGTGGATAAACGGGAGTCAATAATGTTAACCTGATTTGCATAGTAGTGTCAGTTAATACATAGTTATATGAGCCATACTCATCCTCCAAAGTAATAACCACTGCTGAATGTTGCTGAGATGTGCACACGACCGTTTAAAGGTGCTGTACTATCATTGTTGTCAATGCCCCTTGTAATACCCAGCAACAAAATAACTGGTCACTACACAACTATAACCCAGCATCACTACAGCACACAGTATGTGCACTATCACAGAGCCATAGCAGATTTACATACATCAAAGGTGTTCACATACAGATAATGCAGCACATTCAATAGTGCTAATATTCACATACATATCAATATCTATCTACATTACATATATATAAATAGATATACCCACACACAACCACACACACACACTTGGCAGGGCTGGGATCAGAACACAGACCTAACTACCTTATCACACTACAGCATTACACGTGTACAGAACGCATTACCATGATTACTAGACCACAGCATTCACACAGGCATACGTCTAGCTTGCTGGCATCAGCATCAAAGGCAAAGATGCCGTACGGATTCTACTGAGAGTGAATAGTGTAAAAGCAATGTACTGTTGTCATGTAGTGGGAAACTCTCACACACACATACACGTGGTAGGATTGGGATTAGAACAAGAACACAGACCTAACTACCTTATCACACTACAGCATCACACATTTACAGAATGCGCTACCGAGATTACTGAACACAGTGCTCCCAGAGGCATACTTCTAGGTGGGGTGACATCATCTGCAAAGGCAAAGACGCCTATAGGGAATGTATGTGGTGTGAGGCATCTAAAAGCATTACTGTGTCCCCAGGCAGCTGGAAACACAAAAACACACAGGCACACACTTGGCAGGGCTGGGAGTCGAACATACACCTAACTACCTTATCACACTACAGCAATACACATTTACAGAACGCGCTACCAAGATTACTGAACACAGCACTCCCAGAGGAATACTTCTAGGTGGGTGACATCATCTGCAAAGGCAAAGACGCCGATAGGGAATGTATGTGGTGTGAGGCATCTAAAAGCATTACCGTGTCCCCAGGCAGCTGGAAACACACACACACACACACAGGCACACACTTGGCAGGACTGGGAGTCGAACATACACCTAACTACCTTATCACACTACAGCAATACGCATTTACAGAACGCGCTACCGAGATTACTCAACACAGCACTCCCAGAGGCATACTTCTAGGTGGGTGACATCATCCGCAAAGGCAAAGACGCCGATAGGGAATGTATGTGGTGTGAAGTGTCTAAAAGCATTACCCTGTCGCCAGGCAGCTGGAAACACACACACACAGAATCACACTTGGCAGGGCTGGGAGTCGAACATACACCTAACTACCTTATCACACTACAGCAATACGCATTTTCAGAACGTGCTACCGAGATTACTGAACACAATACTCCCAGAGGCATACTTCTAGGTGGGTGACATCATCCACAAAGGTGAAGACGCCAATAGGGAATGTATGTGGTATGAGGCATCTAAAAGCATTACCATGTCCCCAGGCAGCTGGAAAGACACACACACTTGGCAGGGCTGGGAGTCGAACATACACATAACTACCTTATCACACTACAGCAATACGCGTTTACAGAATGCGCTACCAAGATTACTGAACACAGCACTCCCAGAGGCATACTTCTAGGTGGGTGACATCATCCGCAAAGGCAAAGACGCCGATAGGGAATGTATGTGGTGTGAGGCGTCTAAAAGCATTACTGTGTCCCCAGGCAGATGGAAACACACACACACACACACACACACATTTGGCAGGGCTGAGAGTCAAACATACACCTAACTACCTTATCACACTACAGCATTACGCATTTACAGAACGCGCTACCGAGATTACTGAACACAGCACTCCCAGAGGCATACTTCTAGGTGGGTGAAATCTTCCGCAAAGGCAAGGACGCCGATAGGGAATGTATAGAGAGTGAGCAGTCTGAAAGCATATTACTGTCCCAAGGTAGACGTAGACAAACACACGGCAGTGGTGTGATCGGGGCAATTAAATATCTACGGAGCACTACAACAACACTACATAGATACGGGACGCGCCACAGACAGTACACTCTGCAAGACAGTCAGCCAGTGTGTTCAATGTAGGCATCCATCGTGACGTTGAAAATGGACATCTGTTGCCTGGATGTCCACCATCACTATACAGGATGTCAATGGCCATGCCCGTACACAGAGGCACATCACCGACACAAGGTGTCACTGGCCATGCCCACATGCTTAGTATCACACGTCCGTTTGGAATGTACTGTGTGTCCATCTACACAATGGCATACTGGGCATGCTCACACACTTAGCAGTTGCAAAAGGCCATCTTGCATGCACACGGATTCTAAACACGTAAGGGCGCAGTTTGGAATGTACTGTGTGTCCAACTACACAATGGCGTACTGGGCATGCTCACACACTTAGCAGTTGTAAAGGGCCGTCCTGCATGCACACGGATTCTAAACACGTAAGGGTGCAGTTTGGAATGTACTGTGTGCCCAACTACACAACGGCATACTGGGCATGCTCACACATAGCAGTTGCAAAGGGCCGTCTTGCATGCACATGGATACTAAACACGGAAGGGCACAGTATGGTATTACTGTCCCCACGTACATGAAGGCCACTCACATGTATTGACCAGTACACACTCAGGAGCCATCACAGATGTCTCAGGTGCAGATCACAGAGGTACACACCACAGTCTACAATGTAGCCCTCAGACATCACCATGTTGTTGGACCAGCAATACATCAACACAACACCGTGTGACTCATGACCAGTGGACTGTACATAGGTGTACAGCAACTGTGCAAACTACACATGTACCGACAGGGTTCCATCATGTGTTATGCATTGCAATGATACCACTGTACATGTCCAGGTCGGCTCTACACATAACAGGGGCCCTGGGTCTTACACACCTGGGACAGATGACTGTCGCTGTACACCAACGAACACACATGTTTGGATATGTCATACATGTAATTGCAGTGGATATGTGCATGGACCACACACACAACACATATGTGCATAGCATAGCTTTTGCTGTCCTCTATGCAGACAAGTGGCTACAGCAATCATACACACGCAAATGGAAGGTGGGTCCATGGCTGTTCAATGCCAACAGTACATGAGGTAGCAATGTTGACCGAGGACACATTCCATCTGTACTAGTTACCCATGACACCCATCATATCATACAACAGTCCATGTGTTATGTATGTCAACACACATGTGCACCGATTGCAATGCATACAAACATGGCTACATGACAGGCATGTAGGACCAACACATATGTACAAACTGTGGTGTGCATGCAGCTGCCATGCATGTGCAGTAGCTGATGCAAGTAACTCATCTGTGCCTAACTACAACATGCAGTTGCAAAGCAGCCCCATCATTGACACCTGTATATGGTGACATACTAACAGTACGGTAGGATGTACATCAGGTATGGATGGATGTGTGTACGTAAAGTGGTGATCCACCTGTGTAGATGGATGTTCGCCAGGTACGGCTCACAGGTGTGTCACACGCCATCATACCTTTACATGTGCAAACAGTACGCTATGTTACTGTTACCTGACGGTGAAGAAATAAAACCTACACAGCGGTCAGGTGTTACTGACTGTACGTCACTCAACACCTGTAACACTTACATCCTCCCGTGTGCATATAGCAGCACAATTGCCGAACATAGCATTGGTACACATAATGCGGTCAATACTACTTGCATGTCTGTCAGACGTATCATCATATAGCAGGTGTATCATTTACAGTACTGCCATGTGTGTTTGCATGTGTGACCATATATGCCACATATGGTGGGGAATACATCCCAATTGTGACACACCCCTGTACACTATTGTAGACATCTGTACATACTGCAGTGTGGAAAGCATGACGTAGGCAGGTGTGGTGTGTGTATCACACACATCAGCTATCCGTATGTGTATGACAGTTGTGGTCTCCACAGTGTGTGTGTCTGTGTGTGTATGTATGTATGGCTGTCTGGTGCATGGAGTGAGGGTGTATGCTACCATACAGAACACACAGGATCCCAACCCCTCATAGTGATGCAGTCTACTACCCTGTTGATGCCATCGGTCTCAGCCGTACAGGCTACCTGTACATGTCCCTTCTCTGTGTCGCGTCATGTGGGTGAACAGTACTGTGAGGGTGATGACCACATAGGCAAGTGTCCTCACCTCAACACTATGGGGTGTGCTTTATAGTGTTGTCAACCCCGTGAGTGTGGGCATTTTCCTGTACTGTGACTGGGTATTACTGTCACACAGTTAGGCCTCATGCTATCAAGTGGCCTCTAACGTTATCATTGTCCAGTCTGCTGTGTACAACCCCTGCACCATGTCAACATACCTGTGATGTGACCTGGTATGGATGTCACGTCTCTAGCCACTGTAGCTTATTAAACTGCATACAGGCTGCTGGATCAGTATATGTGTGGACATCTGTGATATGTTAGACTTTCCAGCTGTCCGGTTGAGGCTACGTATAGCATGCTGAGATTGCCATAAGTGCCTGTGAGTACTCCACAGTTACACATGGGAGACTGCAAACACTGCTACCTGTAGGCACATGCAAGTAGACCATAAAAAGAGAACCAGGGCATCATTACCAACATGCTGTTACTGTTGTTACCGAGACACATACTGTGAACATATAACAATGCATGCTAAACCTGTACTACATGGTTGTGCACATATAACAATGCATGCTACACCTGTACTACATGGTATGTCTGGTGCGTGTCAACAGTACACAACTAATGTAATATACATGTCTCTCACCATTCTTACACAACTAACATAATATACACTTCCCTCACTAGTCGTACACAACTAATGTAATATACACATCTCACTATTCTGTTCACCCTGTGCATCAGACCATTTCAGCATGTCCCTGCATCAATGGTGTGGATGACAGGGATGTGGCACAGGCTTCATCATATGCACAGGGTGATAATCTGTGCCAGGGGCATAGGCTGCACCAATGGGTGACATCATGTGTGTGGGTAAGGGCCAGTGATATGATTTGACATGTCTGTTCAGTGTGCATGTGGGTGTTGTGGTGCCCTACAGATGTGTTTGCTGTGTGCGTGTATGTGTGCACACAGTTCTGCCTTTTGTGAGGCCTACAAAGGCATATTATTGACAGCTCCAGATTGTACAGACCAGGTCGTACAGCTCACTGTGTCCGGCCACGGCCACGTGACCTGTGCCTGCCAGGGGTTGCACAGGCACTACCAGGTGGAGGTACAGACTGGCTACTGTCCAATGACACATGTCCACTGGAACCGTGTCCCCACTGGGAACGTCCAGGGCCACGTCCACATGGCCTGCTGTGTCCTGGTGTGGACTGCACATCACCAGCTGCACTGCTACTGCTACCGGCACTATGGGAGCAGGCATGTGAGGTGACCTGCACTAGGTGGTGTAGCTGGCCTACATCCACGTGGCCTACGCCTCACTCCTACCAGATGTTCCAGCACAGACAGCTCACACTCATGGATTGCCATGCCATGGTCAAGGATTCCAACCATGTCACCCAATCGCCTGTCCAGAACATCAGCAATCTGCTGTTGAGCATTTGCCAATGCCTGGATGTTGTCATTTAGGGTATGGATAGCAGCCCTCTACAGCCTCTGCCCTTCTCTGTTCTGCCATTCAGCACGTGCCTGTGCCGCCATTACAGTCTGGAACATGCGTCTGGTGATACCAGCTGCTGCGCTCTGTCCTGCAGGTGCATGTCTGCCAGATGTCCTTATGCCTGTGTGGCACATCTGCAGACATTACACTGCCACCATGGTGTGAAGACACACCTTCTGTTGCCACCACATGTTCCTGTTCCACGCTAACAGACGCTGACTGTCCTTCCTCTATGACCACTGGTGATGCGGTATGTGTTGGCAGCAGAAATGTGTGCGGGGAAGAGGGGGACATAGCTGGGATGGCAACCATTGGCACAGATTCAGCCCCTGACAACCCTGCCTGTACCTCATGCATATGTTCATCACTGCTAGTATCTGTGGGGACACAAATATCAGATGGACCGCAGGAGGATAACGCACCTACATCACCTGTGAATGCAAAGAAAGACTTTAAATTACAATAGACACACACACACAGACACAGACACACACACACAGACACAGACACACACACACACACACACACACACACACACACACACACACACACACACACACACACACACACACACACACACACACACACACACACACACACACACACACACACACACACACACACACACACACACACACCATGCATGTGATTTGACAGACGGCATGCAGCATGCATGTGATACAGCAGATGGCATGCAGCTCAGACATTAATAGTGTTAGTAAGCATACCCCCTGGGGTGCACAATACAGCAAGCAAGTGTCATATCAGTAGCCATGCAGTTCACACAATCATGGTAGTATGCATGCATCCCTGTGATACACCATGTGAACCAGAACAGGATAACTGTACACATGGCTGACGTGACCTTGACATGTAATCTGCTGACGTGTGCATTAACATGCATACATGTCTGACACAATGGTGTCCTGACATGTACAGCACCGTAGTGGCCATCACATTGCAGTGTTGTCTGTATGCGTTACAGATAGAATGCATGTTTAGCAAATGTGCATGTGCATGGAAGGGTAGTGTGAGCCATCTACATTGCTCTACAATGTGAAGTACAGACACTGTGCCATTGCATGGCATCATGAGGCATCTATATTGCTATACAGTGCATAATATGTACACATTGCATAGTCATAACTGCATGCATACCCATGACATAACTCTGGATTGTGACCCACGATGCTGAGGTGTATACACACCAAACCATGCTGTGTCATGTGACAGGTCACTGGAGGACCTACAGATGACACACCTGCACAACAACTACAGAGTCTTAGCTGCCTGGCAACCATGTCCACACATAGCGGACTTGTCAATTCACCATGTCCAACATGACATTGCTGTACCACACACACGAGGTGCACAGCTAATGGTGATGTCCTACAGCAGCAAGGGAAATGTACAGTTTCTGTGGCCTGATGTGGTGTCAATGTCTGTTGAAGCTGTAGAGGTGACTACTGTCATGCTATGACACAGGTGTGATGTTCAACACATCTTATATGGTAGACGTCAGTGACACCTCCACTGGCTGTGCACAGGCTTTTAGGATGTCCAGTGTACCACATCAACTGTATAATTGGTCAACTAAGGCTATAATTGGACCATATGTGGACAATGTGAAACAGGGTGTATACACATCACATCTACTGTGTGGCTACGTATCTCTGGCCATCCCCCTGGCCATGTGTGCACATGAGTTGGACAAATGTGTGTGATGGCCATCTATCACACATGTCTGTGTTGTCCCATATGACATACACCCATAGATGTCAGATATGTCACCATCCACAGGGCTATGCAGACAACAGGTTGTATGTGGGGTATGGGTTATGGGATAGTGTGACATTATTGCAGCCAATACACTACGTGTCTGGGACATGTCAGATGGCACATCACAATGTGTGCACCCATTGCAGGCACAAATAACACAATGGTGACTCCTGTGGGCTGCCCATATCACAGCTCACTGTGTGGTACTGTTTGAGTACCTCACGTGTTGTTCCAATGTATAGTACATATGCCTCCATTGTAGAACACATCTACCATTGTATGCACAGCTAACCACACATGTAGTGATGACAAATACTCTGGTTTCATGTCGGTGTATCATTTCATTTGTATATATTGCACATGGGTGGCCTGTGTGAATGATGGGTGACGCAACCTGTATATCGTGAATGGAACGAACATCAAGTGTACAAGTGTTAACTGGCCACATGGTGAATAGATCTATGCTTTTACATGCCTGATACTGATGACAGTCTCACCTGCAACAGACTCATGTCATTGGTTGGGAGACACCCACCTCCACGATGGCAGCTACTGTTTCTGGATGTTGTTCTGAGGGTGTCCCCAGACTGGCCAGTAACTCCTCAGTGTGTGTGAGTGGGGGCTGGGTTGGTGGCCCACCACCTGTTCCACCTTGTTCCCTGGCGATTGCAGTGGCACGTTGTTTTGCATGTCGTATCAGGTCCGTGCAGTGTCCGCGCACCTGTTGGTAGGTGCGGTTATGGACACCCACATCGTTCACCCTCCCGCAAAGATCCTGCCACAGATCGTCCCGCTGCTGAGCATGCTGTGGCACATGGCTGAACAACACCTCGTAGTTCTCATGGAGGTACAGGATGAGGACATCATCCTCCTGGCGGCTGTAGGCTGGACGGTGTGTACGAGGCATTATCTGTAAGACATAATGATGGTGACAGGTCAGTTTCAGAGATGTACAGAAATACTGCTGCACATACATTTCTATGACAGCTAGTACATCTGCACAGTTATCTTTGCAAATCATCATGACACTGACACAACTGACATGTTTGTGTCACACACATGTAACACCCATTATGCATTGGATATCATCACCATATATGTGTGCCACCTCATTACAGTGTTCATACTCCATGTGAATGCTGTCTTGATGTGGGCATGTCTGTTTGCCTGTACTGGTGTTCTTACCTATCTGCACATGCCTGGATGTGTCCACGGTAATGCTGTTGATCTTGATGCTGTGTATATGTCACATATCAACACAGACACAGCCTTAATGGACTTGAGCAGTGACAATGCACACATACGCATGGAAACCTGTACATGCATGTGTTTTGCCATGTACATCTACACAGCACTGTACAGCTGTTCAACATCCTGCCACGGATCGCCTGTGTTGCACATGTGATAGACATGGGACAATGGCTAGTCGGATGTCATTCACAGGGATGGTTATCAACCATAGCATGTACGGGCAAGGTTTCCTAGCTGTAACCGACAGCCATTATGCCACCGCGAGGTGCATCAGTGCCACATTACTGATCCAGACAGTTGATACTACATCTACCATGCGGCAATCACACCATGTATGACTGGGATGACATGTGCAGCTTTGATGGACAAGGTTGCATGTTATTGCGGGAGTATGTCACATGTATGGCACAGGGATCTGTCCAGCATGTGGCGATCCCAGTATTAGGATGCTGGCTGTCCATGACGTATGTCTTTCAGATCAGGATATGAACATGTAACATGTCCATCATCATGGTGTAGCAAATGTCTTTATGCAAGGTAGACAGCATGCTGCATAGTGGAGGTGAGGATTGTGAAGGCTGGTATCACCCATCCACGCATGGCCATTACCCCTTAAAGGTGATATGTGATCCAATATTGGTCACCCCAGTGCTGTATATGCCTGTCCAATGATCTCCGTGCTCATGGATGGCACTCTGTCATGACATGGGTACCTCTTATGACTACCTAAGAATCCTGGAGATGTTACCAAGTCAGGGAGGTGTACTGACAGCACCTTCCCTTACACAGTGTCCATAATGTTGACCACAGCCTAGGTGGTAGTTAATGGGTACAGAGATGTTCACCTAGTGGTGACAATGCTGATATCATCCATCAGAATGTGCACATATGTCACACACCTCACCCACTCTGCCTATTCTGTATGTTGTTCACAACACTGACACAGCTATTGCTCATAGGTCATGGCCATTCACATCCTTACATACACAGATGCCTAACATTTGTCTGTGTGGTATGGGCTACAATGAGGGTGGAGTACAACACATTAACCCTGTTTTACTGTAGCTGGCACTGGTGTGATATGCACATGTCACTCTGGCACCTTTTGTAGTTGTGAGTCTGTTAACAGGCCACTGGTAGAACACTCCTGTGACATATAAAGGTGCTTGTAATCAAACATCCGTACTGTCTTGTACATCTGTACTTCTAACATCTACATTGATAATGGTTCATGGACATGCAGACCATACTCAGCAGGGTTATAGTGCGGTGCCACCCATTATGACTGTCGTCACCACTTGTGGGATAATATTATCCTACACCCTATCTGTATTGTATGTTCATGCTAAGCACTTGTTCAGAACTTGTGAGCATGTCATGTGCTACTGATTAATATAGCACCAATTCCACACCATTTCCCACAGGTACACTGGCTGTCCTCAAATTTCCAGCTTGCTTACGGTACAACAGCTGTTGTACACACATAACTCACACATCCTGTGAGACATGGTTGTATATACAGGCATGTCCAACTGTCACGTACCCATGCTATTGCCTGTCTATATGATGGCTATGTCGTACATGTGGCAATAGAGCAATTGTCTCATGTACACTTTCAATGCTCACCTCCTAACATACGACACTACAGCCTGTGGGGGATGCACTTATGCAGCCCTGCTAGGGGTAATGCTGTCACCATCCCTGACTGCACCTGACAGTCATGTGGGGATGTGTAACATTCGCAAATCACCCCACTCATCACATAGTCTCACATGATCTCCACCACAGGCCACACATAAGAGGACAACTTGTGCAGTACCTCTCCCTACTCTGTGTAAGCACCAGAGGCAGCCCCCATCACGGAACACAACATCACCAACTTATAGCCCACAGACTCATGTGTGCCCATCACATACAGCCAATAGAGTGTTATAACATACACAACACACCAGTCATAGGTGACTCTGTAGGCAGTCACACTGCAGTTCCACACAGCAGGCTACACAAGGCGATAGTCGCTTACATCTTGCTGTCGGGTAACTGGTTCTGCAACATAGCCTATGCACCCATGCCACACCTCACCAGGTACGATGTGACTGTCATTCTCCATGTTAGTGTGACTGCCCTGAGATGCCACTTCACAGACTACGTGTGCAGGGACATGCAATAGCTTACCAGTCTTGTAGCCCTGAAGGTGTGGGCCAAGCCCTGGGGAGCATTATGCATTCATCCGGACCCAATACCACTGTACAATGACTGACTGTGTCACTTCAACAGTTGCCTATGCTTCTGCTGTCATTCCACAGGCATCTGGTATCTGCCCGCTTTGACTGACCTGGTCAAACACAATGCTTTGGCACAGATGACCTGCACCTGTCAGCCCTGGGAGTACAGATCACATGTAAGGCTCTTGCTGCTTCTATACTGCCTGTCTTGCACAGTTTCCAATAACAGTCACCGGCAGAACGGGAACTGGCAAGCAAGATATGGGGTCATGTGACACAATGCTTGCATCATCTTCTGTGACGCATGCAGGCAAGGCACACCTTATAATGTACCACTTCAATATCTCTGCAGTGACTGAGACCTGCCCCTAGGCTCTGCAGAGCACACCTGCAATGACAGGTTATACACAGACCATACCTTTCAGGCACATACCTGGACCGGCACACCCATGGCTGAGGTGTTCCCATATCCCGCTATGTTGTACGCACATTCTGGCTAGTTACTTAGCACAATGCATCAGAGGTGTTCCACGTGCTACTAACTGTGTCTGGAACCGCTATACACATTGTAACAAGCTACAGATTCAACAACATACCCCACGGTTACCAGACCTCATTTGTTGGTGTACTGGACAGTAGGGCTCAGACAGCTACTTCTGATGTGTGACTGACACTACCCCACACTTAACTGGGATAGCCACTCATGTACCGACACATCCGTGAGTCATAACCTCCACTCAGCTGGATCAACCCATACACACCACCTCCAAGACCAACGTTATCCTTGACATGAACACTACCAACATGTGACTGGTGTTCCACACCTGCGGTTATCCCCTCATTGGTGGATTCTGAACATATGCTAATCACCCTTGTTAGCCACTTCCCGGCACCACACCCTTCATGGCATACACAGTACATGAGTACTACAACACCTACTACATACATCTTATGACAGCGGTAGTTAACATCATGACACCCGTGCAGATGGACAATGTGCATACAAAAGCTGAAACATACCCCAGTGCACTTCATTAGCATGTACACAACTGCATGGATCATGCTATTCCACACAGAGCCATGATGGTACACACCAGATAACAGATGCCACTCTGGTGGTCAAGTTCCATGGACATAATTTACAACAACAGGTGGAGGCTGTTGCACAGTGGTGTACAATCCCATGGGTGGGGTAGCTCACTGGTCAGCCTTGGTAGGTCCATGGAATCCCCACATACTCCAAGACTAGCTACGTAAACATTACTGCGACACATTCCGGGGTGTACCACAAGGCATTATGGTGGTATGTCAGTAGTCAATGGCAATACCCACATCTGCTCTCACATACAACAGTCACTCAGGAACATTACAGAACCAGGTGATGTTGACAACATGCTGACGGATGGATTCAATGCTAACATTATACCCTCTCACTCACTACAGGGCCACAATCCATGCAGGAACATTGTGGTGTCCCTGCGGTCACACCTACACAGTACTAACCTGCACTCTATATGTCCTGGGACACTGGCCCCATGTCACCTTCCAAAGTCCCAGGCTGTGATGTCCACAAACCTCTGAACGACATGTCTCCCCACTAGGCCACCATATTCAATAATAGGCTTGTATCAGACATTGTGGCCCCTGAATGGCACACAGCAATAGTTATCACACTCCACACAGGTGGCGCCACAATGCATGAGTGGGACTATAGTCCTACACACCTGACTGAACTGTTCTGCACAGCTATGGGGCACATCATCATGGACGTCATTCACAGAGACATTGTTGGGCTCCGGTCCTTTGATGCCACCCGGGTTGGAGTTGTTAGGACCAGAGCATGGCCCCTACACCTGGTGGACTCCTTTCATACAGTTACCAGGGTAGTTGATGACAGTACACATCCTACATTGTCCTCTCATTGCCTTTCAGCACCGTTCTCCATTCTGGTATTGACAACATACACATCCACCTGCACATCGTACTCTATGTCTCAGGATGTTATGCAACGTGGCTCATGGACAGGACACACACAATGAGGGTAGCATACCATATACCTATTTCATTTCAGTTACACTTGGCATACCACAGTCCTCAGTCATAGGGCCCCTCATGTTCGGTATATGCTTCCCTGAGGTACAGGCTAGCACAGAGGAACTTTCCTTGCCTAGCTTTACAAACCCCTGCATACAAAGTGCCATGATTGATCCACCAGCTGATACTGACTCCATCCATACGGGTGTCACTGTGACAGATACCTGATATGAATATCATGGCCTCAAGCTGCATGACACAAGGTGCATGAACATCACCTTTGCATTACACCATTCACCCAATGACTATCACATAGGTGGTAGTCCCCTACATACATGTCACATTGTACGTGTTTGTAGTACAAATGTATGTCGCACCCACTCCTGTGGTTACCATATTGCCACTGTGGCATAGATATCCTTCTACGTGACCACACCTATCTGTACTGGGTGTGTAGCTGGTACATAGGCACCCATTGTACCTCTGAACTCCAGACTTCTACACACATTCAAGGATACACCACCCCATTTAGGGTGTACCTTACACAACAGCTACAGCTTTACATACCACAACATTAACATGCCATGACGTTTATTGAGCTCCGACAGTTAAAGTATGCGGCTGAACTACGGACACCACGTCTGTACACATTTGCATACTACATACTCAGGAGTGACCTCTGCTGAACAGATAGGGCCCATGTCCACAACAATATTAATGGATATACTCCACATATGCGACATAAGCAAAAGCCACTGTGAGCAACATGCTCATGGATATGTGCACACACGCAATGATGAGTGGGATGTGCTTGAGGGTTACATTCCCAAACCAGACACTCACCATGCTTTGGAACATGAGTCCTATGTACATCATGCAGGGACACTCAGTAGCACTGTTCATGTGATACCTCACTTGGTGGTTGGGAGACACATGTACGCCAGGGATTACTGCAGTGGCTGTACTGTACAGAGGTGCAGGTAACACATGGCTCTGCTGTTCGCAGGACACTACTCTAGAGAGGTGCCATGGGTGTGAACACTGTAGTTGTGCTTACACATAGACTTGCCAGACTGCATAGTACCCCACTATGAACCTGTGACGCTATTACATGTCCTTTGTGCATGGTTACTTGGTAGCCCTTCCATTTAGATTAGCTATCATGCTATTACAATGTCCCATGCCTACAAGCCATATGTATCCTGTTATTGTACTTGCCAATAGACGATACCTTTGGTATGCATGATATGCCTGTTATGCTGTGTAGAATATCTGACATATCTACCTACAATACTATACATGACACATATTTGACATAGTATCCCATAATTCAAAGCATACTTGCACAGCGGGACCACCTTAGACATGTCATTGTCGTTATATGCCCATACACATGCCTACTGTGACAGTATATCAACATATACTATCCCCTGCTATGGCACGTACTTGTTGGACATACCCTACCACTGACGGCGGGTTGTATGGAATTGTTCTGTTTAAAGCCCTCATGTAGCATCCCTTGTGGTGTCTGTGATGTGTACCTTGTGACCCACTGCTGGACGCACAGTTTCTACAAGTGTTAGTATGCTCAGCAAGACATCACTACATAAATACCTTTTCCCACTTTATGCATTGCGGACACTTTTAATTAATGCAAACCAGGCTATACATACACTAAATAATTAATACAAAACATGCTATACATACACTTACATACCGAGTGTTCTACATACCTTGTTATCATTCTGGACTTTCGTCTCTATCTCTCTTACACTGTTTAAACAGGTATATGGTATGAGCATACGGTTTGAATGTCTGGCAAGTCATCCTTATATACGTCGATACCTGTAACATGTGGTTTTCTGCCACCAATTGGTGTTCCTGAGTGACTAATTACTTGCACATCAGCTGTGCAGCTACTCCATTCGCCAATTATGTGGCAACAGTGGGGTATAATTGAATTCTCTACTTGGGCGTTGCCCATTTGCCCTACCTTCGGGGAGACAGCCTGCATTGTGGTTTGTTGTGTGTAATTGCAACTGCTATGTGTAGAGACAAGTATACTTTGGATTCATGTCCCCCGTGGATTGTGTGTGACAGCTAGAGTATGTGGTTCAACATGTGGGTGTACCTGTCATCCCAACCGTCTGATAACGGACTATTGCAAACAAAACCTGTAACATCGCCGTTTGTTCCATTATACAATGGCTACAATTTTGCATGGCGCCTTTAATTGTGTCTCTCACAAGGTATGTTGACGGTTCTGCAGATGTAATTGACTGACTGGATATTTGTGCTGTAATTACAATCTGTATTGCTATAGTTTCTAGTGTGGGGGATGTCGGTGGGTGTACGTAGCATATACAGGTTTGTGGGGCTTGCATTTCTACATATTCCATATATATGTGTGTGGGCTCCGTCCCTAATTAAAGAGCTATCAGTTAGTAGACTTATGTTACTGGATTTTACATTGGGCCATTGTTAATTGGTTTCTATTTAGTATGCTGGTGAGGTTGATACTTCCATACCTCCAGAATTGCCGCGATATGTAAAGAGATATGTCTAAATGACAGCTATCCCATGTATTTCTTTCCCAGATATTTGCAGTCATTGCAGTTGTGTTGGTAACAGAACCTCTTTGCCATGGGATGCCACCTTTTCATATGGCCATTGTTGGACACTTGCGGGACACACAGCGGTGTTTACAGGCCGACAGAAAGCCACGGTCAGTACACAGGATAGCACATACTTTTATCCTCAATACATACCTATTTTTGTGGGACTTTGGCTACTTATCATATTGCATGTAACATTTACGTTTCTTACATACAGGCATAACTATTTAATGCAACTATTACATAATATATGGGACATAATGTCCTACAATCTTGGACATTTGCCCTTTGTAATGTTTTATGTCAGGACACACCTGCCAGGGAGGGGCTGTCCCTCCTAATGTGGGACAGGTGGTAACCGTATGCCTACGGCTAGCTATACCCACACCTACCGTAATGATCTACCTCCGAGTTGACACTAACAGACACACGATGCGGACACACACACACACACACACACACACACACACACACACACACACACACACACACACACACACACACACACACACACACACACACATTACAGTCACATGGAGATGCACATGGTACCCTCAACACACACATACGCAGACTACGGCACTCACAAACACAGTTGAACACAGTACCTACATGGACCGCAACACCGGCAGCGGTAACTAAATGTCCCTTCATATCGTCATACTATTACTCGCTGTTGAACTGTTGCGGTACTGTGTTCTTTCGGTCTTTCAGCCTCGTGGTTACGCGTGTCGGTATGTTACACATTCCACAGTTGATGGTATCCTATTTATTTGTACCTCCAAGCTGTTATGAATGTCGTTGACCTATCTATATATATTTGCAGATATCTTTGAATCTGTATATATCAACATATATCACTCTATCACCTTTCTATCTGTATTATATATATGTATATATGTGTATATATATATATATATATATATATATATATATATATATATATATATATATATATATATATATATATGACAGGGAAAGTGACAGGCAAGCTACACCTTTCATTGTGTACTTGTCGGTGTATACTGTTTCCTGGACTCCTCACGTTTGTGTCTGTACCTGTCACATTACACACCTGCCGTAGGTTAGGGTTACCAGCTGTCCCACTTTGTGAGGGACAGTCCCTCTTTGGGCAGTTGTGTCCTGCAAAATATTTGTAAACATGGCAAATGTCCTGAGATTTTAGGACATACTTATTTCCTATAGTTTATGTAATAGTTGCATAAAACAGTTATTCTATATCTGAACCACCTATATGTTATAGAAACAGAATAAGTAAGTAAACATTACAAGAATAAGCTTTTATCTAGGCAAAACAGTTTAGTTCTGATTTTCGTACTGGCCGGGTGTATGTGTCGGCCTGCAGACATCTGACGTATGTCCCACATTGGTCACTTGAAGAGATGGCAACCCTACCATAGGTACATCTTGGCTAGCAATAGTGTTAGGTGATTGTATACATGATTGCGTGTTCTACTCCTGGCAGTGGTCATTTTACCCTTCAGAGCAGGCGCTATTAGTACACAGGTGAATAATGCTGGTTTCATCTGTTCTAGACATCATTGACCGTGATCTGCGCAATATTCGGAGAAGCTTATCCCTGTTTTGCGCATATCCGTATAGTCATATTTAAATGTCGCTTACCAGCAGTGGGCAACACATATTCCCGCTAACATGTGCTAAACATGATCTGATGACCTGCATCCAACATGCAATACTCGTGCCTTCGGGATTACGTTACATCCCTTGCTGGATGTGGGACTGGGAACATGCACAACGGTCACTGCATTTAACACTTGGACATCTGGGATTTGTACATGTGTTATGTTGTTTTGAATGTGGCGTATACTATGGCTGTTACTCCAATACTGTGCTCCAATACTGTGCTACACCTTCAAACGACCGTAGGTGGAGTATGCTGGGGTGACGAATACCTGTCATGGGTACACCCCATGCCTTGACACAACATCCATGATTACATTATGTGGAGCCCCTCATTAACGCAGCAGGGACTCCATGCTGAGTGCGTGCAGAACAGTGCTTACACACATGTGCTCCCGCCATTGCCTCTGCTCCACTAAGCGACAGTTGGTTACTCGATGTTGTGGCGACAGTGGACACTGTTTGCCCCATTTGGTGTATGGCCTCTGACAATCGCCCATGTACCTACCGATGTACCTGGGAACCTATACACATAGCACCACCATATGCTGATAGGCGCATGTACTGTTCAGGTGTTGACATTCCATGTTCCAATAGCTGTTGTGTGTACAATGTTTGAGGGCTGCCTATGTAGGATTCACACAGTGGGCCACCTATACATTAAAATTTACAGGTGGTCGTGTTTGTGTGCCATCCATTTTACTGTGTGTGCAGGTGGAGAGGTGTGTCAGTCCGTAGGGGCCTACACTGTCAGAGTATGTGCTATACGTTCCCTCTTTGCCAAGGTGTAGGCATATTGGGCACGCCTCCATCTGCCTACTGGGGCTGGCACAGTGTGTTCGTGGTATGAATCCCTCTGTGCCTGTGATGACCTTGGCAATTGCGATGGGCTATGAGGGCTTTCACCATTAGCTGTTTCCGCAGGATCATATTATGTAGCATGGCACATACTATGACGATGTGGGCACATGTGCCTGGAGAGGACTGCAAGGCTCCACCAGATGTGTCCAAGCACGTAACCGTGATTTCAGCATCACGAACACATGCTCTATGATGATTCTGGTTTGTGTGTGTGCCTCATTATGGCGTTCTTGCATGGGTGTGTGTGCATTTCTGATGGGAGTCATCATCCACGGCTCCAGTGCATAGCCAGCATCCCCGACAAGGTTGGCATGTGGGATGTCCTCCCTGACAAATACCTGATACACCTGTGAGGCATGCCAGATATGGGAGTCATGGTAGCTTCCAGGAAGGAAGTATATATGCTCATTGGCATGTGGTAACATGGCATCCAGGAACTGGTGTAGTGCCTTGGATACTGATGCCTGTGAGAACCCCATTATATATTCAGTTGGCCTTTGAAAGGTACCTGTGGCTAGTATTCGCAAGCTTACACATACCTTTGTGTCCACTGGGATGGGTTCCCCTCTGTTGTTTCTGGTTCTCAGGCGTGGCCGGCACAGCTCCAATATTTGCTGTAAGATGTCCCTGTCCACCCTGTAACACTCTACTATCTCCAGATCATGTAGCCCCTGGTAGGTTACCCTTGGTCTGAACACTCTTCTCCTCCTCCAGAGCCTGCAGTGGTTGTCGGCATCATCCTACACAACACCATCAGTCTCTAACACATGCTGATGAATCACAGCTATGACAGCTCCCAACATGTAAATTTTAAAAGTTCCCCATGTGTTTACATCTGTGGTGCAGTGTTTGGGAATACACAGGTGTGTGTAGGGTGCTTTCACACTTTATACTATTGTGCTGTGAACACCGATGATGTCATAGGGTATGTATGTACGATCGTAGCTACAGGGTATCTTATGTGTTTTACTACCGGAACTACTATTGTGCTGCGCAGTATGGTACATCCTTCATCCGGCGGGATGTTTGCGATTCAGTATTACCTGCCTCATTTGCATGGCATTGACTACTAATTCATAGTTACCGTGCCAAACACTGTCGCAGGCCCTTAGCAACCCTTGCACCTTGGTTGTGGTGTTCCATGCCTACCATTGCGTATTATGGTGAAAACCTGATTTGTATTACATTGTGATTTTATGACATTTTTATATATTTTCTTTATGTTCCTGCTTGCGCACACATGCCCTGCGGTTGTACTGTGCGTTACTGTGGACATGACATTAAATGTTTTTTAGGTGTTGTGCATCTTTTCTTATGCCATAGGCTGTGTATTTAGCCATTGGCATATGTTAACTTTGGAATACATGAGTCTGGTCCGTTTCCATACCTCCGATGTTCTTATTTGGGAAAATGTAAACTGTGTTTTTGGTTTACATTTCTGTGGGCTTACGCTGCACCTGCAAAACTTCATGAATTGCTATCTGCCTTCATTTGCACGGTGCGACACTGCGCATGGGGTGATTAGCATACCTATGCCGAGGGCTGCGCAGTTCTGGCGTACGCCGGTAGTGCACATGGAATTGGATCGTACCTGAATCGCTCGACGGCCATATTTGGCGTTATTCCGCCTACGCTACACCTGCGCCTGGCGCAAGCTTCATGAATCTCGGGGAATATTTAAAAGACTAAAGTTTTTGTTGGGACGAGCCTTATGCAGTATTTAATATCATATTCTTCATTATTTGTCTGCTGAAGGTACTGTTGGTGTAAATAATGTTGATAGATGTATAACTGTCAATATTTTGCATATGAAATATAAATTCTAATGACAGAGAAATATGACCTTATTTCCCAGACATTTAACAGACATGGGGCTGGATTTACAAAGGCTTGCACGGAGTCTAAGAGTAGTGTAAGACTCCAGACAGCCAATATGTCTGCCGAGCGATCCAGGAACAGCCGGCAGGGGCGTGCAGGAGAGCTCCTAAAATAACTCTTGCACGGACAGTGTTAGGTTATGCAAATTACCTCATTTGCTGATGAAAGCTATGCAAATGAGGTAAATTTGCAATCCAGGAAACACTAACCTGTCCGAGTAAGAGTAGTGTTATTTGCAGAAATGTACTCGGTTGGTAACTGAGTACCGTTCTGCAAATAGCAAAATGGAGCAATGACAGCTCCAAATAAAGTATGCATCCAGTTGAGGAAGCATGCCAATGGCCAAATATAAGGCCATTGGCATTTATATGTGTTGCAAAAAAAATAAAAAAAAAATTTCTCCCCGATCCCTGATGTTTAAGCGTAGAGCAGTGTTGCAAAAATGTGCGGTGCTCTAAAAAACAAACAAAAAAATAAATAAATAAAAGCCAAAAATAGGCATTTTATTACAAATATCCATCTGTCATGCAAGTGAATAGCAGGCTGAAGACAACATGGCTACTGAGTAGTGGTTGGTAAGGGGGGAAGCTCAGTGTGAGAGATGTAACCAAGCATTAGTAGGCAATCCTATGCAAATGAGTATAAGGATAGTGAATCCCAATTTTCCCTCCCATGTGAAGCATGTCCCTAGAGTGTAAGAGTAGGATTAGGGGAGTATCAGAGTAGTAGATAGGTGATGTCATGAGGGGGGTATGTATCAAAGACTGTAAGCTTATTGGAGCAGAGTGGCATGTGTTTGCTGTGAGTTGCACAGGACTGGAAGAGGCGTGTCTACAGGTGTCTGAACTGAAACCAAGAAACCAAAGGCGTATGCTGTGGCTACAACCAAAGTTTCTTGCAAAGATGCTTACCCTGTGTGCATGCGTGTGCGCGCCTGTACACCCGTCTATGCCTGTGTGTGAGTGTGTGCGCCCGTGTAAGCCTGTTTAAGGCTGTGTAAGCCTGTGTGCATGGATGTGCAACCGCCTAAACCTGTGTAAGCCCGTGTAAGGCTGTGTGCATGCATGTGCGCTCATGTGTGCGTGTTTGTGCTTGTTTGTGCGGCACCGCCCCCTGTGGAAACAGAAAAGGGAAAAGAAAGGAAAAGTATTAGTAGGAAGTTAACCAAGGAGAATTAGCAGAGCTGCCAGGTGAAATCAGGCAGAATCAGCCAATTACACAGGCAGTCCACTAGCCCAGCCCAGCCCAGCACTTAAAACTCTGCAAACAACATTCCCCCATGTTTTACTCAGAAACACTGCAACACTGCAGTATACAAAGAGAAATGAAAACTTAAAAAAGCTTAACTGAGAAAAAAAATGTTAGGGGCTGCTATTGCTATTATAAGGCAACATGTGCAAGATGCTGATGGTGGTGCCATTGCGGATGTTGCTGAGCAACCCACAGTGAGGAGACGGAGAAGAGTTTACAGACCCAGGGTAACCTACCAGGGGCTACATGAGCTGGAGATTGTGGAGCGCTATAGAGTGGACAGAGAGCTCCTGCAGCAAATTGTTGAGCTGTGCATGCCATGCCTCACACACAGAACCAACAGAGGGGAACCCATCCCAGTGGAAACCAAGGTATGTGTTGGCCTAGGAATACTAGCAACAGGTACCTTACAGAGACCAACTGGTGATATGATGGGGATTTCACAGGCATCAGCATCCAGGGTACTGCACCAGTTCCTGAATGCCATGTCAGCACATGTCGGTGATCATGTATATTTCCCCAATTCCCATGAGGTATTGGCCAGCAATATGCGTCTCTTCCAGCAAATAGCGGAATACCCTGAGGTAGTGGGTGCAATTGACTGCATTCACATAAACATCAAAGTACCAGCCGGTGAGCGGGGTAGGGCCTACATTAACTGCAAGGGCTTCCACTCCATCAACTGCCAGGCTGTGTGCGATGCCCAGGGCATAATACTGAATGCGTGTGCTGGCTGCCCTGGAAGCTACCACGATTCCCATATCTGGCATCTCACGCAGCTGTACCAGACATTTGCCAATGCGGACATCCCTGATGGCCACCTAGTGGGGGATGCTGGATACGCACTGGAGCCGTGGCTGATGACACCCATCAGAAATGCACACACACCCCTGAACAAGAACTCCATAATGAGGCACACGCACAAACACGAAATGTAATCGAGCATGTGTTTGGGATGCTCAAGTCACAGTTCCGGTGCCTGGACACATCCGGTGGAGTCTTGCAGTACTCACCAACTACATGTACCCAAATGTTCATGGTATGTGCCAAGCTACACAATCTGATCTTGCGAAAACAGCTGCAGCAGGAACAGCATGGGGCAGGGCCAAACAGCCCCCCACCATTGCCAAGGCCTGCACAGGCACAACGTGACTCAGAGGAGGAACCACCTGAGCCTGCCCAGTAGGCAGAAGGAGGCATGCCCAGTATGCCCTGGTCATGGCAAAGAGGCAACGCATAGCACATACACTGGCTCAGTAGGAACCCTGGAAAATATACCTCTCTCTGACTCACACATAAAATAAAAGGGATACCTAACTTGACACTACCTGTTTCCAAACATGTATAGGGAGTGTAGTATGTGCATCCGACATAGGCAGCCCTGCAGCACCACCGGAGGCATGATTGCCATGTTTTAAGCAATATAAAGCAGTGCTAAGCAGCATTTACCAATATTTAGTATATGTAAACAAAATCGCCCATGCTAACTAGCGCAATATTGGGCAACATTGAGCAATGTTGGCCAAGGTTGGGTAAAGTCATGCAAAGTTGAGCAAAGTCAGGTAAACATGCTCATATTTGCTCTACTGTTCCTTAACCAGTCTGCTCTGCTCAGCATGAAAATAAAAAGCAATGACAGGGCTCAAACCCAGGATACTGTGCACTATAATCAGAGTATTGAACCACTAAGCCATTATAGCATTTCAGTGGCACAGACACAGCAGGACAATTGTACAGTAATGCAATCACAAAGCAATGTTGTATCATGTCCCTAAAGATGCATATGTGTAACCTCCCCTACATGCCTATGCAGATAGAGAACATCAGGCCAGCCGGTGTGATGTGGGTAGTGTAGGCTATGAAGTTGCAATCTAATATACGTGACATTGGACACTAGAATCTGTAGCACAGTAGCATGCCTCAAGCCAGTACGATAGGCAACAGTACAGACTGAAATGGTGTACAGTATATAGCAGTGCAGGCATAGCAAATGTGTATAAGTGTCAGGTGAAACCCTCATCCTATGTACACCCACATTAACAAGCAAGTGTGCCCCTGGGTAAAAATGTACAAAGAATAGCTGTCCCCCCTGTATGTAGTAATGTTGCTAAGTCTATGCAAAGTGTCTCATGGAAGCCCTGCAGGCACAGCATGATCCCTGTTGATCTATAACACAAAGGTGAGCCCTGCTGTAAAGATACAGCTTGACTTTCCATACACATTTAGTATAAATGTCTATACTGAGCGTGCTCACATACTCCAACAAATGTAGTGGATTTCATTCAGCATCACACTGAAAGATCATACTGGGCATGCTCACACACTTAGAAAACTAAGCAAATGTCAGGCAACAACATACTGAAAGGTCATACTGGGCATGCTCACACACTTATGCCAAATACGGAGGTGATAATAAGGGATCTATGGACAAATGTGGATAGACATCTCTACTTCCAGAAACACATTCACAAAGTTGTCAGAAAATCATTCTATGTGTTTACATAAACTGCCAAGGTCTGTGCATGTAGGTCAAAGGAGGTTCCCAGTACTCATCAGTCATCAGACCCGTCAGAGAGTACCACAACACACTTGCGATGAATAAGACTAGGCACATTCAACAGCCAGAAAGACCACTGAAGTACCCTAACAAGAGGATTACTGGCCTCAAACAGTTGCCCCATGCAACAAGACTGAATGTAACCCAATCTGTACTCTGTTGCATACTGTCTACTCAGGAGATCTCTGCCCAACAGACAGGTCCATGTCATGGCTACACTCAGATCTGTACTGAGTTACAGCTCAATGGCACTAAATATACAGACCCAACTGATATTGCCAACATCCTGACAGATAGGATCAGTGTTAACTGTACCCCCCTCTCACCCATGAAAGAGCACACCTCTATAATGGAAGACTACAAGGTTGCTGTCATCATAGCTGCACAGGTAAAAACACTCTCCAAAGTCAGTATCACAGCAGCCATGGGACCAGATAACTTCACAGGCTGTGTTCCACACAAACCACAGAACTAACAGGCACCACTCTGACGTACCATGTGCAGTCATAGCCTCACCTCATGCTTTGTGCCTGTTGAATGGTGCACAGTGACGGTTATCCCACTACACAAGGGTGGAGACACCACGGACCCCAGGAACTAGCACCCCATCAGCCTCAGCCTAACGAGCCCGCACTTCAAGGCCATGGAATGTATCATCATACAACATATAAACAATTACATTTGTAATCCCCAAACCCTGGACCACAACCATGTTGGGTTTGTAAAATGCAGATCATGTCACCTAAACCTGATAGAGGACATTGAAGCAGTCCACAGAACCATCGACAAGGGTAAGGTGGTTCACACAGCCTATGTTGATTCTGCCACAGCTTACAACACCACCCCACACTCTGGAAATATAGATAAACCCACTAAACTAGGTATAAATTGCTATGTCACAAGATGGGTTGCCAACAGGCTTACTGACAGGACACACACTGTGAAAGTAGTAGACTCCAAGTATGACTTTGGACCAGTGATGAGTGCAGTACCACAAGGTCCAGTCCTGTGTCTTGTCCTGTTTAGTATCTACTTCCCTGAAGTAAACTTTAACATGGAAGGTCTGTGGCTACAGATGTTACCATAGGACTGCAAACTAGGAGCCATAATTGTAAACACTAAAGATATGGACATCCTACAAAAGGGCCTCACTGAGACAGATGGCTGTTGTTAAAGCCATGGGCTCTAGCTCAATGGCAAAATGTGCATTGTCATCCCCTTTGTTCAAACCTCTGTAGCCAAGAACTACAACATAGGAGGTAGTATACTTAACACTGAAAGTGTGACAAGGGACCTTGGGTCACAGGTATACACTGGACACAAGTGTGATAATCACATCCCCACAGTAGTCAGAAAACCCTGCTATGTGGCACACCTCATCACAAAATGTGTCTCATGCAGAATAGAAGAGGACATTGTTCCTCACTACTCATCACTCACTAGAACTATAATAGAGTACAATGCCACTTTTGCTATGTACCTCACAAGACAACTACAACAACTGTAAAGCATGCAGCAATACCTCACAAAGAACATTAGTGGCCTGAAATACATGCCATACACAGACCATCTCAAAATGATCCATCTGTACTCCCTTGTATATCACCTACTCAGATGTGTTTACTGCCTAACATACAAAGCTATGTCAAATGCAGAGCTGTTGGACATGCTCCACGTAAAACACTCACAATCTCCCTGACCTTCGTACCCAAAACCACGAGTGAAATACAAAAGGAAGGGGTGTAGCCATTTACCATATGGATACCCACACCTTCAGGTTAGTGGCACAGCATGAGTCCTTGGAGACCATGCAAGTGCAACTAACATTGGGCAAAGATGCTCATCATATTGTGGCCTGCTACAGATCACCTACCTTGTCACAGGAACCTCAATCAGTATTCCTGAGAACAGTGGAAAATATAGAGGTCCTATCAAACACCATTATATGATGTGATTACAACTACCCAAATAGTGAGTGTGAGAATTACTTGTGTACAACATCCTTTGCCCAATGTTTCCTAGAGTTTAAAAGCTCTAACACCCTGGAACAGCTGGTCACCATGTCCACTAGAGGTGACACCATACTGGACATGATCATCACCAACATGGGGTACCAGTGTTCCACAACAGAGATAAAGCCCTCGCTGGTAATATCAGATCATAAAGGACTGTAAGAATGACAAGCACAAAGCCTGTGGTAGTTATACCACACATGTAGGTGTCAACTTCCAAATATGCTGTCAGCTACTGACAAATGGCAAGGAATAAACTGAACCAACTTTCATTGTCCACATCCTGGAGGACAAGTTCAGTGCAAATTTCCCCCCATTACCCCCAAAAGGGCCTGTGTCCATCACAGAAGGATGCAGAGCTCCAGACGTCATGGACATGCAGGTAAGGACAGCCCTCTCCAAAGCCAAGAACACAGCATCAGTGGGACTGGATGGTGTCCCAGGCTGTGTCTTACACTAGGCACAAAAGGAACCACACCCTCACCTACATTCACTGGCCAGACTCAATCGTACCACATGGTATGTACCCAAAGAATGGCATACACCAACAGTCATCCAGCCCCACAAAGGGGGTGCCACAACAAAACCTGGAAACCATTGCCCTATACATCTACTCAGCCTGGCCTACAAAGCTATGGAGCAAAATGTCATGGAACCCATAAACAGTGACATTGGGGACCTCCAGACACTGGACTCTACACAACCCCGCCTTGTTAAAGGCCGACCCTGCCTCCTAAACATAGTTGACTTACAACAAACAGTTACCAAGGACATAGATGGAGGTGAAAGTAGTCCACACAGCCCACCTGGACCTCACTAAGGACTTTTTACACCATTCCCCACTCCGTCATCATGGACATGCTTACCAGCCTGAACATCAAACATCAGCAGCTATGTCATAGGATGTGTGGCCAAGTGGCTCACAGATCCAACACACATGTTCAGAGTTGCGGGTGCCAGGTTCGACTCTAAGACAGTCACAAATGGCATCCCATAGGTCCTGGTCCTGGGACCCCGCCTGTTCAGTAGACACTGCTCAGAGGTACAGGCAAGCATGGGAGGAGTATGGCTGAACAGGTTTGCAGATGACTGCTAACTGTGATCCATAATCGACTCTATGGCTGACACACACATCCTCCAGAAGGGGCTTACTGAGTCAGATACCTGGTGTCAAAACAATGCCCCAAGAAGAATGGCAAAGAATGCATAGTCATCCCCTTTGGCTAAAATAAAGTGCAAACAAATTACCATATAGGTGGTACTCCAGTATGTATGGAGAAAGTCATGAAGGCCCTGGAGACACAGATAGTACACTCTGCTTTGATGATCACATGGCCAAAGTGTTTAGACACTTCTTCTATGTAGCTCACCCAATGTCACCTAATGTAACCCACTTTGTGTAGTCTGATGATGTCACCAACCTACAAATATACCTGTGGAAAGTATAACTCGGAGTAATGTGTATAGTGCGTTGTGTAAATATGTACTCCTGTGGTATCATAAACCAGTTAGGTAGGGGTTTGAATCCTGCACTTGACAAGTGTGTGTCTGTTTGTGTGTGATCTCCTTGGAGAGGAGCAACCTTTTTGGAGAGTACTCATACACTTTAAAAGCGTTATACCAATCTTTGTCAGGTCTGATGATGTCACCATCCTTCAAACATACCTGTGGAAAAGAGAACTTGCAGTAATGGGTATAGCGTGTTGTGTAAATGCGTACTCCTGTAATATCATAAACCAGTTAGGAAGGGGTTTGAATCCTGCACTTGACAAGTGTGTGATCTCCTTGGAGAGGCGCAACCTTTTTGGAGAGTACTCATACACCTTAAAAGTGTTATACCAATCTTTGTCAGGTCTGATGATGTCACTATCCTTCCAACATACCTGTGGAAAAAGGAACTCACAGTAATGTATATGGCGCTTCTTGTAAATGCATACTCCTGTAGTATAATCAACCAGTAAGGTAGGGGTTTTAATCCTGCACTTGACAAGTGTCTGTTTTTGTGTTATCTCCTTGGAAAGGAGCAACCTCTTTGGACATTATTCATACACCTTAAATGTGTTATACCAATCTTTGTCAGGTCAGGTGATGTCACCATCCTTCAAACATACCTGTGGAAAAGAGAACTCACAGTAATGTGTATAGTGCGTTGTGTAAATGCGTATTCCTGTAGTGTCATAAACCACTAAGGTAGGGGTTTAAATCCTGCACTTGACAAGTGTGGGTGTGTCTGTTTGTGTGCGATCTCCTTGGAGAAAAACAACCTTTTTGGAGAGTACTCATACACCTTAAAAGTGTTATACCAATCTTTGTCAGGTCTGATGATGTCACCATCCTTCAAACATACCTGTGAAAAAAAGAACTCACAGTACTGTGTATAGTGCGTCGTGTAAATGCGTATCCCTGTAGTATCATAAACCAGTTAGGTAGGGATTTGAATCCTGCACATGACACTTGTGTGTAATAACCTTGGGGAGGAGAAACCTTTTTGTAGAGTAGTAGAACACCTTACAAGTGGTATACTTATCTTTGTCAAGTCTGATTATGTCACCATCTTACAACTATACCTGTGGAAAAGAAATATTCCAGTAATGTGTATAGCACGCCGTGTTAATGCGTACTGCTCTAATATCATGAAGTAGTTAGGTAGGGGTCTGAATCCTGCACTCGGTGAGTGTGTGTGCTCTATGTGTGTGGCACTGTTGGTCAATGTGTAGTGAGTTTTACTTTTACTACTGTATGACACGTCAGTATGCATTGCACATGTGAGGTAGCTGTGTGGCAAATGCATATACGTACATGTTACCTCAATTATTGCATGTGTGTGAACCCTGCTTTCTCCAAGAACACAGCTGTCATCCTTGCCAGACTGTGCTGCTGCTTCCCAGACCTTAGGTCACATCTGTATGCTTGTGACAAGGCCAGCGACTGCAGTGATCCCTGGCCTAGGTCATCCGTGTCAAACACACTCGTTACGATTACTAGTGAATTGTGTGAGTGAGGGTTTATGGCCGAGGTATATGTTAGACCTGTTCTAACGCAGCAAAGTCTGTCAATGATGACTATTCATTATAGGTGTACTACAACCTTTGTGGATATGCATGCAAACCCCTTATTGCTTATGTGATCCACCGAGGTATTTCAAAAAACCTTAGGAAATGTGATTATTAAAGGTGAGATGATGTAACACTTGGTTGGTGGCTACTACCTATGTGGTACTGTGGGGATACTATGTTCCATAAAGGTGGATGACTATGCTTAGTCTGGATAATAGCTTTACAGCATGGGTTTGACAACAGTTATCTGTCTGTATGGTACCCTTGTGGAGGATGTGTGCGTCATCTGGAGAATGCATTATAGGCCACAGTATGCATTACCAGATGTGGACGGCCATATCCCTACTGTGATTGCTCGTACCTAACAGAGCTATATGCCAGACAGGAGTGGTCTCAGTAATGGGTGCAGGTGAATACCACTGGTTGCTGGCATAGTATAGTACCTGAAGGATGCAAATTTTGCTGTGTGTCCTACAGCTGTGTGTCAGTTGTGAAGACATCATCTATCAATTGGTTATGGTCAGGCTGTTGAAGTTATGTATACTACCAGAATGCAGAACAATGACAGATAGTAACAGTATCACCCACAGCACAGTTTCAAACCATGTCATACATACGTGTAGTCAGGTTCCGAAATGTGTGTAGTACAATGCATACTGGCCACCAATACAAACTATGTAGTGTTACTGTATAATACAGGGCATGCCACCCTGCCCATGTGTCCACTACACACATACATGCAGACAGTGCACCTCCACCATGTTCACAGATGTACACCTGCAAATCTGTGTTACACACATCCCACACATACTGTCCACTCTCTAACACATGCTGCCAATAATACACATATCAGCCAAGTGGCACATGGGTGGACATTACACTATTTTAACTAACACTGGTGTATACAATACTACAATGACATTCATAGTTTTAATGCATCATGCCTGCTCAGCTACACCTTCAAGCATATCATTACACGCTACTGCTGACAACATGGTAACATTGCTATACTGCTATAAAGTCACCCTGTGCATCAGCACCATGGTAGCCTGTTCCTGC
Source organism: Protopterus annectens (assembly GCF_019279795.1). Lineage (NCBI taxonomy): Eukaryota > Metazoa > Chordata > Ceratodontiformes > Protopteridae > Protopterus > Protopterus annectens. Next base: position 274,691,366 of record NC_056725.1, read on the forward strand.
ATTGATGTTACAGATGACAGGAGGTGGCACAGGTTTCATTATATGCACAGGGTGTGATGTTTGTTTGCCAGAGGCCTACAGTGAGCCATCCAATCGACATGTATGTGTGTGTGTGTGTGTGTGTGTGTGTGTGTGTGTGTGTGTGTGTGGGGCCAGATTACTGCTATGGGCCAATGTTGATGTAATGTGTGCCGGTACGTGTTAGCCCTAGGTGTCTGGTTCCTGTGTGTGTGTGTCTGCATGCACACAGTTCCACCATGTGGCTGCCATATACGGGTATTTGTGGGACAGCCACAGACTGTACATGCCAGGCTTTACAGATCACAGACTCTAGCCACGGATAAGGTACCTGTTCCTGGCAGGGGTGCTACTGACACTGTCAGGTACTAAGCCAGACTGGGTACTATCCCCAGAGGTAGATGGATTTACACTGGACCCAGGTCCCTGCTGGTACTGTCCAGAGCCATGTGCACATGGTCTTCTAGGACGTTCTATCGACAGCCCACCCCCAACAGTGCTGGGGCTGGTACTGGCACTACAGGAGCGGCTGTGACTTGTGGGACATCCATGGCGACTGCCAGCTGCTGATGTTGCTGGCATATGTCCAGGTTGATGACTCAGTCATCCCGCACTGTCCTGACACATGGACATGACATTGCGGAGGACATCTAATGTCTCTCCCCAACGTCTATTTGTGACCTCAGTGTAATGACAGATGGCACCTGCTAGGTCACGGATACTGTCAATTACGCAGTGTTGTGTGGCCTCTGTGCCCTTAGTCCCTGTCTGGTGTACCGTTCCATATGTGCCTGTGCCTCCATGACAGCCTGGAACATGCGTGACGTTGTCAGACCTGTGTCAAGTCTGCCAGTGGCATGATGAGCAGTAGTGCTCCGTCGAGAACCCCTGGACATCTGCCTATGTGGTACCCTTCCAGACATCTGGGTATGGCTGCTGTGTTGGGATGCATGTGCCATGGATACCACACTGTCCTGGCCAATGCTGGCTGTTTACTGTCCCTCAGCTAAGGGCATTGGTGATGGATGTATTGGCAGTATGACTGTGTGCATGGATGATGTGGACACTTGTGTACTGTTGATTGGCTGCCCAACGACAGACCCTGGCAAACATGCCAGTCCCTCAACACACATATCATCATCATCACTATTTTGCTCAGTTACATTCGTTTGCCCGCTGCATTGAACCAGCCCAAAGTCAGCACCTGTGAGAGGAAGACAGGAAACACACTTTACAACCTGTACATGATGTCGGCACACATGCACACATGCACACATGAACACATGCACACATGCACACAAATGCACTCCTCACTAAAACAGACACACACACACACACACACACACACACACACACACACACACACACACACACCACCAGCAATCCAGAACATAATCAAAAGCGGGTGATGGTGGGGTACAGTATCACAAGGCAAACAGTTATATCACATGTGTCAGCATGCAGGATGTGTGTTGCTCAACAGCATGTAGTGCGGGTGTAAACAGCCCTTGATAATAACAGTATACATGGCATTGATGCATGTGTGTTGTTGTTCAGTGATTGGCCTCACCCTGGAATGCAATGTGTACATGGAAAAAACATTGATGTGCAAGTCTTAAATGCTCTGCAATGTCTTGTGCACCATCACTCACAGGTATACATACCATGGCTGGATGTGTATATGTGTGTCACATAGATATCCAGTTCTGATTAGTGCATCTGTGTCTTTAGCAGATGATTATGGACACAGGTTTAGAGCATGCATGCTATGTATACACACAGGATGAGTGGTGCATGTATACCTGATGGAATACCATTGCTCAACATAGCCATTGTACAGTGGTTATGATGAGTGTAGGACATATTGTGGACATGCCAGTGCCAGCCATGACATGGCATGCTACAACACAACTGCAACGTTAAACTTCACACATACACAGTGTGTGTCATGTGACCTATACATTCAATAGCATTAGATGACATATATGTGTCACTTTGTACAAATGGTGATTGCTATGCATAATGTGTATCGGTGCATATGTTTGCACACACACACACAACATTGAGGTGCATAGCAGTTAATGCTATGTGTGGTACTGTGGTCACTGTAACTGGATGGGGTGTAGTGCCATGAGCCACCATCATGCAGCATCATGTGGTCACTCAAGGCTAATAATGTGTGCCAGACCAGCACATACCATGCTGTACCGGAACTGCAGTACCATGGTTACATTCACCATTTCACAGCCACTTGTTACATGGGTTTGTAAGGTGCCCAATAGGGAGCATTGCCGAACATGAATGTGTTGCGTGTTGGAGAGTGTCGCACTGCCCCATGATAGGCCTCTACCCCTCAGGTACATTATGTGTGCTGTGTGGATGACATTTGGGATACTGGAGTGTGACCTTACAGCATGTGTCTGAATATGCCATGTGTAGCATATTAACATGTACTGCGTATGATGGAGTTGTGTATGTCGTGTGCATGACTATCGACTGCCTATCCAAGTTCCACTATAGTGTAGCCACAATTGTTTGGGATGCTCTGTGTATTGCATGTGTTTGAGGCAGCCACTCATGTTACTGAGATGTGCATAGTCTCACAGCAAACATGCACAGCATGCATTATGCATAGGTGTGTTACATGTGCACATGGCCTACACCTCACCTATGACATGCACATTTTATTAGCAATATTAAATGTAGAACACACTCACCAGCATGGGTCTGCTGCCTTGCTGTCACACCAGAGGGACCTACAAGGATATGAAACAGTTTGTCAGTGGCAACAACTGTGGCATTGCTACTGTGGCTTTGCAGTCTTACAGTAGCACAATGGTTGACGGTCACAGGCCTACACATCATGTTCCAAATTATCAGTATTGAGCAACACCAGGCTTCACATCTTCTAACTACACAGCACACATCTCACATATGCATGATCTACCAATAGAGGTAACAGTAGTGTACAGATATGCCAACTTACCTGCACGCTCCATGCGAACATGCTGGGGGGCTTCGGCCTCCATGATGATGCATGTGTGCTGTTGTTGTTATTGTTGTTGGCCGGGAGACCCCCGGCTCAGGAGCAGCTCCTCCACTCTGGTGAGTGGGGGATGGGTGGAAACCCCACCACCTGTGGCAAGCTGTTGCCTATGGACATCAGACGCACGCTGCCGGACATGTCTGAGTAAATCACTGCAGTGATGTCGTACCTGCTCATAAGTCCGGTTATGCATGCCTATGTCATTTATCCTACGGACAACATCTTGCCACAGCACAGTCCGCTCATAGTGGTCCTGGCTGGTTCTTGAAAAGAGCAGGTTGTACTTTTCAATGAGACAGTTTGTTAGAATCTCATCCTCTGCACGGCTGTATGCAGGATTACGATGGTGGGACATGGCCCTGGAAGACAGGAAAACAATATGTGTGAGCAAGTCATGTGGCACACTTTACATTCTACAGTACAGATATCACTGAACTGCTATAATTAGAAAACTATTGTCTGTCAGAGGATATACACTTTCAATAACACATATCACTTCTCAACCCACAACTGACTGACACTGCCTGAAACGCTCTATATATTAAAACATTTTCTGCACAGTAACAAAGATAAACCACTATGTAAGACTATGCAACAGTACATGGCACACTGTATGCGACACAATCTACCATTTAGCTACAGTAGGTATATATCCAGCTAATGCATAACGAAATATGTAATCCATTGCAATGATTGTAAAGTCCAGTTACAGTATTACCAGTATACCACACTAATTGTTGATGGAAAACCCCTGCCTACAATATGTGCACATTCGTGAATATAGGAGGCATACTGCTGTACTAGACTATACATGTTGCTAGATACCCACTTATATCCTGTAACACACATATGACCGGGACATGTTACAGGCATACCCACACACACATCAGACATACATACAGGACACAGAGGTATGGCAACCCAGATGAGCTTTACATGTGTACCATGCAGTACTGTGTGTCATTACTTACAAACCCTTATGCCTGAGGTATGTAATCTGTCAGGATTACAGGGAACACACAGAACAGTGTTTCCAAGCAATGTGGACATACACCATACAGTGCTGTTTAGGCCTACAGCTTCAGGTAGTACTACAGTTCATACAGGGGTTTGATTCACCAGCAGTAACAATCAATGAGCATACATGTACTGCTTCATCCTCCAGTGGCACACCCCAATTAACACAAGGGGACTACATCGGACTGTATGCCATACTGCTTTTTCTGGCTAGCATTAGCATACGCATCTTTTGCTGGGATCAGAGCTAGGACACATAATACCATGACAGAAACAATTTCCCAATAAGCTCTCCCACATATACACAACTGTGACACATTCACCAACACATTCACCATCACACTCAGTCAACCTCACATAGCAATTATTGCAACAAGTACACGTAGATGTGTATTGGTTCATAGGTAGGTTATAGTCTATTGGCCCTAGGGCCTATAGAAGCCTAGCCAGATGGTACCCTGGCCTTTGACACCCAAGTAATTTAGTTCCATGTGTCCCTGTCAAGCAGAGCCACAGAGGTGATTCCCGGGGTGTAATTCCTATCTCAAATCTAATCATCAAGACTATTCATGACGGATGCTATCTGTGTTCTGTACAGCAGTGTGGACAATGACTCTTTGCTGGTATATGACATGTCGTGGTTAAACGCTGTGGGTGTGATTTGTCAGGTTTGCAGTGTCACAGCCAGTGAGGCCTGCTAAAGCCACATGGGCTGAGAACACCTTTAATGCATTTCGCACAAGACTGTGCAATATCATTACATGACTGTATACCTCCCAAACTTCGCATAATTGATATTCCCGGCATGACAGGTGGACTGTATATGTGCCTATATGTACATCTATATGTACACCAATGGATGTTTATATGTATGTATATATATATATATATATATATATATATATATATATATATATATATATATATATATATATATATATATATATATATATATATATATATATATATATATGTATTAATATATATATATATATATCTACATATATATATATATATATATATATATATATATATATATATGTATATATATAGAGGCAGGGAGAGACAGAGTCACATTTACTGTGACAGATGCCTGGTGACAAAGCCATGGCCTCAAGCTCAGTGTCTGAAATAGATTTGCATCCCTTTTGCTAAAAACTCTGTACCCATGAACTACCACATAGGTGGTAGTCAACATAACATTGACAGTGTGATAAGAGACCATGGGACACAGGTGGACAGTAGTCTCACCCTTGATAATCACAGTGCCACACTAGTCATGTAATCTGTCCACATGGCACACCGCATCACAAAAGCTGTGTCATCCAGGGGAAAAATAGGTCAGTGTTCCCCTCTACTCATCACTCACAAAACCCATTATAGAGTACAATGCCCCTTCTGGTATGTACCTCACAAGACATCTACAGCAACTGGAAAGGCCACAGACATATCTCAGAAAGAGTAATACTGTCCTCAAACAGGTGCCGTATGCATATCGTCTCAACAAACCACAGCTACACTGTGTTGCATACCGGTAACCCAGAGGTGACCCCTGCCTAATATACAAAGCTATGTCAAACCCAGAGCTGTTGTACATGCTCCATGTAAAAGGATCACTATCCCTACGAGGTACACACTCTAGGGACCTAAAGCTTGTCACCACAATAGACAGAACGTGCTGGAGGGATAGATTCCTAGCTCAGAGACATCCCATACTGTGGAACAAACTACCTAGCAATAGCAAAAAAAGCTCCTCGTGGTTCAGATGTTTGACATTTAATGCTGAGCTACATATATCACAGTTATGTCCCACTGCACACAGCTACACACTGATTTGTCCATGGCAATAGTTATGCAGGGCATCTGTGCATAGATACGTACTGCTGCCACATATTGATGTTTCAAAGTATGTAAAGTAGTCTTCAAATACATCTACTACATGCCAGTAAATACATATCTGTTACATACCATTCCTTTGTATGTGTTTGTAGTTTTCACTTTGCTGTATCTTTAGCTTTATTTTAGATTTTTATTGTTTTAATTTTTTTTTTTTTACACTGGTGTGGGTGGGGTTGTGCGTCTCTCTCTCTCTCTCTGTCTCTGTCTCTGTGTGTGTGTCTCTCTCTCTCTCTCAGCATCTGCAATGGGATGATTGCATGTGTGGCCAGCAGGTACAGCCTGCTTTTATAGGTATCTGCACATGTGCATGTGATGGCCACTGCACCAATTGGTGGCCATCATTTGGTAATTGCATGCAGCCTGCTGTGTGGTAATTGCAGTACTCACTGTCATAGCAACCCAATGCTATAAATTGCTATGTCAGGTAGGCATAGCCCTTTCAGCTTTCCAAAGTGGGGCCCATTCTTGTTTGCTGTGGACACCGTTGTGTAAGTTATATGTGAAGCTAGGGGTGTAGCCAAAGTTTTAAATGTTGTACTCAGACCTGAATGCTGCCACTTCCACTACACAGTTGTCAGTGTAAATTTGCAATCACCCCTACAAATACTAACGCAAGATACATGGGTTTATGTAGTTTCTTTTCTACTTATACAATTAACTGCCATACAAAAGTAGTTATTGAGATGTATTCATTTGGCACATGAACTGTTTGTGAACTGCTATACTGTGAATATTAATTTAGCCACTTTTGAACAGTTTCTGCTTTTTTAGTGTTGACATTAGCACAGGCCGCTCAAGAAAACTGGACAAATTTCAGTACTGAGTATGCCTACCTACATCCTTGGTAGACCCTGAACACACAGGTTTATTGTACATTTGGGTAGGGATGCAGAAGGACAGAGAGCATTATGTATTAATGTGTGAACTTTATCTTGCTGGACTTAAAGAGTTGCTGTGTACCTGTTTGTTTACCAAGGCAAGTAGTCTGTCTGCGTAGCTCCCAAATGTGGACCTATCCAGATGGTAGCCAGAGGTTAGCCTGTTATTCTTTGTCTGTGCACCACACTGGTCTTTTCAGCACTGGATGAATGGCATTGTCACAGTTGGTTGCTACCAGTACATGGCTGCATCCCACTGTTGTACTCCTACATAAGGGTATGCTTCTGGAACTCCTTCCAAAGCTATTTGCACAGTGTGTAACAGCAGACTAGCTGATATGCCTGTGTGTTTCTGCCTCTGCCAGGCCTCTCAAACACTCAGGTTCATATTTGAACAGACTCAGGGAAAGGTAGGTAGAAGTGAGGTACACCTTTACAATATTAGAGACATTAAGTTGGGACTTTGGGAGAAACAGAGCATATGGATTAATACACATTTCCTGAAGTACAAGCGGTATCCAACTCTTACTTATTACCATTATTCATTAAGTGTAATTCACCACCTTTCTGCCTAACGTCAGTAGCTTTCAGAGGGATTCAGACTGACACAGCTAAAAGCTGTCTCAAAATCAGGGACATGCCTGAAATGTAGTCACATTTGGAAAGTATGGCCTCTGCCCTAATCAGATATGCTAGTGTTTGTCCTACTATGATACTGTGTGGGGGGTGTTAAGTGCTGCTGTAACATTATTTCCTGCTAGTATGGCTGGTTCTCTTTTCACAGTCATGTAATGCAATTCCACAAGAACTGCTGGTAAGGATCCAGAGAACAGGATTTGTGTTATGGCATTCCTATTTGTCCTTTACATTCACTCATTCTGATGCATGATATATTGATTGTGGCACCAATTTGTTGTATGTTTACCATGGCTCAGTGGTACTTCATGCAGTCTAGTGTGTCCAAGGTCAGGGGTTCGAGACTGACAGAGGTATTTTATTTTGCTGCTGAGCAGAACAAGGGCCCTGACATACAGAGTGACTAAGGCACTTTTAAGCAGTTGTAAGCGGGTCTGCACGGGTTTGTGCGATGCTTAGCAATACTTAGCTAAGCGCACACAGGCGCACACTCGCGCAAACCTGCTAACTACTACTTAAAAGTGCTTGCTCTTGCTAACCGCCGCGCTCATTTCTTTGAAAGAAAAGAAAATGGGGAGATAGGAAAGTGGTGAAAAAGGGGCACAAAGAGGGAAATACAGTAGGGAAAACAGCTCGGGATGTGCAGGACATGTGTAGGGAAGGTCCATAGCTGCCCATTTCTTTAACAGCAAAAGCTGTGCATATACTAATAATTTGGATGGAAATTTGAAATCTTATACCCCTGAGAGAGAGGTGAGGACAACAAAGTATGTTGTACTGCCAATTAAATTTCAGTTTATGTGTCCAGTGGACATGTGTGCAAAATGGGCAGCTATGTATGGGGTGTAATTTTTTTGTGGAGCAGATTGTCCATTTTTTTTTTTCAGGTGAGAGTGGAATGTGGGGTAGGGGAAGTAGGTATATTTGAGGAGGTAGGATGGGGAGGTAAACAGACAAGACAAACAAGATGCATATAGTCGTGGAATATGACACATGGGGTGGGTGAACACCATTGACGGGGAAGAGTGTTTGGAAATCGCAAGCCCATGAGCTCACAGATGGCAACAGTGGAACTGAGATTCCCACCCATGGGCAGTCACCAGTGCACCTTCACAGCCCGGAGGGTGGCTGTGCTGGGGGCTGCGTAGGAGGGGCAGGCTCACCCATGAGTTACGCCACTCTTGCCTTGAGCTGGCATAGAGGATCAGTGACTGAATGCTCGATCTCCCTATGCACCACAGCCCAGACCTTTCGGAGAATGATAGGTGGCCCTCCTCCAGCCACGCTTGCATGGGGGGATGAGCCCCATCTGCTGCAGCACTTCCACGCGAAGGTGGCACAGGACCAATGGAGGAGGGGGTTTCGGGCTGGACACTGGACCTGCTGGTGCCAGGTGCCATCGCCAGCTGAGGTGGGACAGGTGGGTCGGCTGGGACCGGCCTTCCCATACATTCTATGTTTAGGAGGATTTGATAACAATATGGGTTAGTAATAGCCAACAGCATTCCAATTTAGTTGTAACAGCATACAGTAGTATTCCCATTAACCCAACACACCAGAGTTCCAACAGTTGAACAGCAAGCATAACACATGCATATATAGAACAACAGTGGACATTCCAACAGCATGCAGGATTGATTGGTGGCAACAGGCCACCAGGACTGTAGTATGTGAACAGGGCACATGCATCAAAGTAAATGCAGATATTTATAAACCAATAGGACATATGTCCCAACAAATGTTATGAGATTAGACATACCCGTTGAGGAGTGGAATTGCATTGTTTAGGCACATGCAGGAGGGTGTAAAAAGATACCTCCATTAACAACTTATATATACTTGTAGTTTACACTACATTCCTATAGACTGCAGTTATATATCCCCTACATGTATTATTACACTGGGCAATGTCTGCTAAATTGTAAAATGGGTTTTGCTAGTTCTTGATATACCTGACCTGTATCTGACATACAAACTGTCCTGGATGCAGGTGTTACTGCTACATATTTATATATTTCATTTATATTTAAATATCTACATGTCTGTATGTGTTCAGGAGACATTATCAGGTACATGTTGACAGCCCCCTACATTTCTAGCAGCACAAGCTACTCATGTGCCAGATTAACCTGTACATGCCGGCCATGAACCGACAGTTGAGGAGTGTATATATGCTTAACAGCTACTGGCGCTCCCTTCATCCACTTTATATGGGCCTACCCATGTGTGGGTTGACTGCACTTACTACAACAGTACTATTTCTACAATGCAAGGGTACAACAACATATCGAAGAAAGTGACACGGACACACTCCAGGAATTATACCTTTATTTATTACACTACACACTTTTCTAGTGGCTCTCTCATTTATTTGATATATCAGTGCATGCAGAGGTCTTTTATTCAAGACATATTATACCTTTATTAATGGGTTACAACACCTTTTCATGCTGTCTCACTTATTTTATATAACAGTACATGCAGAAAAGTTATTCAACACTCATTATACCTTTATTAATGGGTTACAACACTCTTTTTCAGGCTCTCTCACTTCTTTTATATGACAACACATGTAGAATAATTACTAACCTGCCTGGTGGTGCAGCCTTAGCAGCCTATCTGCATAGGCTTGCTGATTCACAGCATAGACACCTGCAGCTGTGAAGTAAATGAAGGGATATTGAGACATACCTATCCATAACATGGACTACTATAGCAATTCTTACATACTTTATTCCATGGCTACATACTCAGTAGTGAGGCATTTTCCATTTGACGGGCCTCCTGTATCCATTGTTTCATTCGGTCCTCCTTGCATTTCTTCAGGTCTGAAAAGTGGTGTCTGACCTGCTCACCAGTCCGAGGGATGCCTGTGGCACTCATGAGTTCATGTGCTAGATGGTTCCAGGCTTCCACTTTGTATTCAGTGCCTTGAAACTGACCCTGCAGGAGTCTTGCATCATGATGATGGATGAGGAGCCAAACCATTACTTTTGACTCCTCAATGCCCCACCGTAGTGCTTGAAAATGAGAGCCCTCTCCAACACCGGCGATACTGTCTGCAGATGGGAGCTACAACCAGTTATGGCAATTATTCCCACCTATAGAGCTTAAATATGCCTCATTTCCCACACTTATTTGTGATTGGCCAGTTTTGTAAATTCTCAGCTAAGAGCAAACCTGCTTAGCAATGGGTAAACTTCCATTGATATACATAAGTGTGTTGGAAATGCATCCATATTTAAAGCTGTCATGGCATAGTGGTTTAGTACTGCGATTATGGTGCACAGTATCCCGGGTTTGAGGCCTGCATTGCTTTTTATTTTACTACTGGCCAGACTGGCTTGGAGGTCTGGCTGTGTTTAGCCGACTTTGCTCAACTTTGCTCAGCTTTGCTCAATATTGCTCGACGTTGCTCTACACTGCCTGACGTTGCCTGATGTTGAGCTAGTTAGCGCGGTGCACAGCTCCACGCGAACATGTTTTGTTTGCGCTAGTTGACGTGATGCGCAGCTCCGCGCAAAACTATTGCACTAGTTATAGCACTGCTAAGCTATGAGCAATTGTACTTAACTGTGCTTAATACTAGTAAACTTTGCTTAGTAGTGCTTCACATTGCTTAAGATATGTTCCTTATGCATTTATCAGTATGCATGACCATTCCACATGCTTATATATATATTAAATACCGTTCACTACCACATAGGCCATTTCAATGCATTTTACTGAGATTTAAAAGGTAAATGTCAGGAATTCTATTTATGCACACATTTCTGACAGAAAATACATAGGGACATGGGGGGGACTCGAACCGGGAATGCCTCATCTTTGTGCGAGGGCTCTACGATTACACTATTGCTATTTGGCTTAATTTGCATATAAATAGTTTATTATCCTCTCCGATGTCTACACTGCTAACTGTAGCTAAGCAATGGGCAAACCCACGCAAACACACGCAAATACGTGCAGCTATATTGGGAATAATAAAAAAGGAAACCTTTACATTTTAAACTTGTACAGGGATTTAGAATGTGGGGGAGTGTATTGTTGGGTATGTGGACATTTGAGCGTACTCGCTCATTTCAGTTGACATTTGCAGTTTAGGCACTTGCAGGGGTGTGGATAATTGGACTGCTTGGCAGTCTGACACTCCCCCTGCACTCGTGTATGCTCCATGTAAGCCTTAGAGTTGAGTCAGTGCGCCCTTATTAATATGCATGACGTGCTGACATCATACCCTAAGTCTTACACGGAGGATTAGTGAATCCCGGCCAAAGTCAGTGATGAAAAATATGTTCATTCTTTTATCTGTAGGTGAAATGTTGTGATGGTATAGAATATAATGTGAAGCAGAAATGTTTATGTCATCTGGTAGCTTATATTATTCATAGTAAAATTAATTGTTTATCAGTATTATTTGGAAACATTCAGCTAGCATGATATAAAGCAAGTCTAGGTAGCACAGATGGCTATATAAAAATGACCATAACTTCTAAGTTTATTTGTAGCCCTAAAATGACAATCCTCTAAAGGCATCATTGTACAGGAAGAAAAACCTAATGAAGCTGAGAGGAAGCGAGTTGCAGAAGCAGGTTTGCATGGAAGTCTTTCAAAAGTCCTTGGTAAGATATCTCATAGGAGGAAAATATTAAATATCTATGTTCTTTCAGAGAAAAGTTAGACAAACAGATACTACTGTAAATAATAGAAACGCTTAAAGCTATATTGTGTTATGGTAAGGCAAGCTGAAATGTTGTAACTATGCTCTATTTATCTACCTAAGTAATGATAGTCATGGACTGAATTTGACTGTATCAGCAGTAATGTGATCTTGCCTTTTCCCCATGCAGTGTAGTTCTTTGATGTACTTTGTGATGTAGCGCTGATCAAAAAATTACAAAGCATGGACAAACGGCTAGCTTTGGAAACCTTTTCATTAAAAATTGTGATCAGTAGCTTTGTATAGCATTGTGGAGTTAACTTCGCACTGACCAACTGAAATACACTTTATGTTTTGTTATATTTAGAATGACTAAAGTGAAACAGATAAAAATGCTAGACAAAGTCAAGAAACAAACAGCAAGACTTGTTATACTTGGCGCTAAACTCTCCAGAATGAAAGAACTTCCAGCTCAGTTTGAAGAACAATCAAACTCAATTTGGAATTAAATCTCGTTTCAAAATAGTGGGGATGTTTACTTTGACAGTCAAAGTGAGGTGAGCAATTGTAACAATTACAGAGCATGATCAGCACTAGGTGACATAGGAAGTTGCCTATGGCCTGTGTTGGTTAGTAGGGCCCCATGTTGGCTGGAGTGCAATAAAAAATAAAATCATCTGCAGATAAAAAAATCAGATGTCTGTAAAATATGAGGGCTTTAGGACCTTGTGGGAGACTTTCTGTAAGAACACAGTAGAGGTTTATGACCTCATGGGAGATATCTGCAAAAAAAAAAAAAAAAAAGAAGAAGAGGAGGCCCCAAAAACTTCTTGGATAGTGTCTTAATGTAAATATTACTTGTAAGACAGCACTACAGGAGATTTGATTTTGATAGCTAAGCAGAGCGGAGCAGGACTGCAGCACATCCATGTAAACCAATTTTAGAGGACCGCAGCATGGAAGATTTAATAGCCATCTAGCATAGAGTGGGACTTAAGCCAGAGCGAGCCTGCCTAGACTGTTTATGCTTGTAGGGAGCAACTCCTCAGTGTGTCTTCCTTTGGATGAGATGTCTATCAACTTTGAACCTGTTGTCTGTTTGCATATCACCAACACTCCTGTTTTTCTTTTTTTTTTTTTTTTTTGATTAAGTAACATAGGCAATTTTATTCTTCAAGAGCAGCAGGCACTTAATGTGTAGGTGAAGCACTGAAATGCAAAGTTTGTTACAGTTCTCTTTAATGTGGAATTATTTAGATGACTTTTACTTCAGCAGAGATTGTGCATATTGACTGTTATTGATGGATTATAATGATAGCAATTTGAGTTACTTTTTATGGTTAAAATATTCTGAAATGGGGAGACTTGTCCTTATTGGTTCATATGTTTTGTTTCACTGCTTACTTAAAATTTTTTCAAAACTACAAATGTCAAACTCATTCTAACAAGTGGTGATGTATTAAACAATGAATACAATTTAACACAATCAGGAAGGGGAATCAAAGTACACATGGTTTGAAAACAGCTCAAATGTACATTTAATTATCCACTAAACATATGCAATTTCTATGAATGTAGGTTTTAATGCAGTTTCAATGAATGTGAATTTCAAAGGCAGAGAAGATTAATGCTGTTCATGCTAAGTCTGTTTTCATTTTGAGACTGTATTGCTTTGTTCAGCAAATAGCTATCAGTGTTTGTGCTATAAAATTTGAAATAAAAAATTTAAATTAAATCCAGACATCTGTAATCATTGTAGAAGGAAAGTAGAAAATAGTATACACTCTGACAGGTTTGTGCAGTGTTTAATGGCAACTAGGGGGAGAGAGAGAGAGAGAGAGAGAGACAAGTTAATGGGACACTGAAATGGCTGCTGGGTGTCGATGCTGTGGGGTTGGTAGTACATTGATGGAGGGGATGCTGGGGCTGGCCTTGGTTCATTATCCTGCCTAGTGCCCCATATTACCATAATTTGAACAATAATGGCATTGTTAACTAAGAAGTAGGGCAATATACACAGATTATTATAACAAAGGTGATTGTATCTGCTTTGAAATAGGACATTTCACCCTTAATCTTGCCAAAATATATTTGGATAGCTCACGGAGATACTGATAGAATTTGAAAAAAAAGGCTGACAAATTCAGAAGATGATCATCATGCACTTTGCAAATTTGAAGTAGAAATGTCAATCTGTACCTTTAAGAAAACAATCATTGATTTAGAAGACTGGTCAGGTACAGACAATATTGTCATCAAAGGACTTCCTGATGACATTAATGAAGATCAGTTCAGGTCAGTCATACATGAACTTTTTTAGCAAAGTTTGCAGGCTCCCCTGCAGCACATGACATATGTAATTGCAGACCTTTCAGTAAACTTTACTGCCTCCTCCAGAAGGCAGATTATCAGGGACAATGCATGTTAAGCTTTTAAGCTAAACTGATGTTTTTCAAATACTGAGTTTTGAAAAATTATATGGAGCTTACTGCTTGCTGTGATGGATTTGAAGTCTTCTTAAGACACTCAGTCTTGCTGGCTGGATTCTGCTAAAATTCAAAGTCTGGTTATATTTGCATTCACAGTCTGTTGCATACAGAAACTTGCAGAATATACACTGATGAGAGAATATACTTTGCAGCATCAACTTAGAGCAGTAACAAATAACTTTTTTATAATAAACCAAATGGACTAATGTTGCAGCTTAAAGTACTGTTCCAACTTTACTTCTCATATAGTATAGATGATGTGAGAGATATAATATTTACCTCAGGACAAATGTGTCCCTACCATACCCCTAACATAACTGGATTCATACAGTTCTATATATACAATTTTAGTCATGCACAAGCATATACATTTCCTCTTGGTATTCTATTTTGGAGAATTGCTCATCCTGTAGAAACAGTACTAATTGTTGCAGATGCTGACTCAAACTGCTGACTTAATGATATTATTTTTCAGCTTCCTTGTTTCACATTTTTGCTGAATTTATAAGAAGCCAGCTTTTCCTGACAGTGTAAACATTCTGTAGTCTATTTGGATCTTTGTATAAGAACATCTGTTCTTGTGCCAATGCTGATAAACATGTCCTGTTGTCCACACAGAAAAACATGTTTTTGAGGAAACACATTGTCACAGTGTCATTGTCCATTCTTTAAAAGCAGATTTTGCATTTTTGCTCTTGCATACATCCTGTTTTTAAGTCTGTAAGGGAAAGATGTCCATTCAGCAGTTCCTTATTTTCCAAGCCATGGTCATTTATTATGGTTGCTGATCACATATTACTAAACTCTGTTTCTGCATTTAAGCAAGCTTTTTCTTTCAGCATATTTACAACAGAATTAATTTCAGCCTTATATTCATAATATCTAACAAGTGTGGCTAAACAACATGTATCATTCACTGGGAATGGTAATGTAGCAATTTCTGGAGCTCTGGACATAAGCACTTTATATATTGAGCAAGAGTTTGCTTATCATGGTATTTGTGAAGATAGCTGAAGGCTGCCAGCCTACCCAGATAGAATTTTGTAGATAATTTTGTCATTTGTAAATATTAATGTAAGCCACAGGCTTGTTCTCTTAAATGTGAAAAGACTGCATTGGATATTGAACTGCAAAAATGTAACAACGGTGTACTCTGCTCTAAGAAGGCTAAGTCAAGCATTTCATGACTGTCTTTGATGTCAAAATTTGGAGCCGATAATTCTAGAGAGAGGCATCCAGCCTATTGTTTTAAGAGCAGAGTTAATGTCTAGAAATTGCATGTATAAATGTCCTTTATTGCTCTAGTTTCTGATCAGGTGTAAAGAATGTAAATGTAGTTTCTGTTAGCCTCGGAACACCAGAGAAGTGTGAAGAATGATGTCATGTGGGACAGCTCTGTATTATCAATTTAAACAGAGAGAATCAGAAAGCTCAGAGCATTTTGTCTTGAAGGCATCCAATATCACCAGCACTGTCTTGCTCTAGATGTAAGTTATTTAGAACTGTGTTTTCTCTTGGAAATAGCTAAGAATTAGGAAGATTAGACTAAGTGTTATTCTGTGATGTCAGAAATTTTTCTACGGTATTATTTTAAGTATTTCTCTGTGATCTCTGAACTCATGACTAGCACTGTGTAGAAAGAAGTATTGTCTTGTGTTTTTATTATTTATTATTAAATATTTTAAACCTTTCAACTGTGGCTGTTTTATGTAGAGTTAATTTAAGCTCTAGAGTGTATTGCATGTATATAGTGATACTGTATCACGTCACTCCAAAAAGCCTTGACTGTTCAGTCACATTTACCATTTGAATAATAATATTGCACAATAATAACTGGACACCCTTTCAGAAGGGCCTTTGAGTAGCTGATATTAGTGGGTGGTGGCAGCTGGTACTACCTTTTAGACTGGGCAGAAAAGGGGCACAGCTGGAGAACCTGTGCCAGCCTTCACCAGGAGTGTCTGTGTGGTTTGTATATAACTCTTATCTCAAAGTGTGTGTGTGTCAGTTACTTTTGTAGGGGCACAAAACAATGGTTGGACAGAGAGGGTACTGGTGGTTTTTGCTTGCCCACTAGGCTGAGATCTGGACCCTATAGCTGTGCCAGTGGGGAGTCTTATTGGAGACCTGGAGAGAAAGGGAGGAAACCAGCCCCAGACTACTGTGATTTTTGTGTGCTCTTAAGGGAAATTGCACTTTACTGTGTGTGTATTTATTATACTTTTCCCTATATGGATGTCCCTCACTGATATTAGTGTTGAGGATTGAGCCTCCTTGATTGCTGGGCCAGTGCACGAGCATCACATATTATTTGTTTGGCAGTGGTGGGATATCTACACCACATATTAATTGACTGGAAAATACTAATTGGCTTGTAGTGTTGTGGGTAGAATGAATTCCTGTAGCTTGTGTACAGTGATCACTGAATGTGTTTTGTACTCGAAATCAGCCATGCAGTGAATACTCAGAGTTCAGATCACAATTGTTTTATTTCTTTTGTTTGCTTAGTTAGTCAGGGAGATCAGGCAATGTCAGCAGAGGAGTACGGAAAGCTGACAAGGAGCCAGCTGGCTGAGATGTTCCAGGCTAGGGGACTGGTGCATGGAAACCTGACTAAGGCAGACCTGATTGCAGCCTTGACCACAGCTGCATCAGAAAACAGCAACCAGGAGGACGACCAGACTGGCAGTGGAGATGTATCACCCTCAGAGAATGGACAGCTCAACCTTTCTGCAGAGGACTTAAAAATCCATCTGGAGCTAAAGAGAGTTGAGTTGGAGGCCAGGTGTTTGGAAATGGAAGTAGCTGAGAGACTGAGACATCTGCATGCTGAGGAGAATGAGAAACTGCTATGCCTGGAAGCTGAGGAAAAGGAGAGGCAGAGGCCACATGAGAAGGAGATGATGACTCTTTGCCAGAGTCATAGAAGTAAGGGGGAAAGAAGTAGCTGGACCCCAGAAGCACAAAAGGTCAGTGAATTTCTTCTGTAGTTTAAAGAGGGGGATAATTTTGATAGTTTCATTCATATGTTTGGGAGGGTATGCAAATAGTATGATGTTGACCAAAGGCTCTGGGTACGGTTCCTAACCCCCTTACTCCATAATAAAGCTGTAAATGTGTTGTCTAAACTTGCTGATTGTGAATATTTTGACTATACTGCTGTTACAAATCACTTGTTATAATGTTTTAAGCTAACAACTGAAATGTATAGGAAAAGGTTTTGTGAGCATAGATGTAAGGCAGATGAAAATGTGTGTAAATATGTTGCTGACCAGAGCACTTATTTTCACAGGTGGGTGAGTGGATGTCAGGTCACCACTTTTGAAGAGCTGGCAGACCTTTTGGTGAGGGAACAAGCCCTTAGCACTTTGGCTGAGGACATGCGGATCTGGTTAGCTGAAAGACAATGTGCTACATCACATGAGTTGAGAACGAAGGGAGACCTATATCTAGCAAACAGGGCATCCCTGCACTGGAAAGCAACCCTCAGTACTGCTCATGAGTCTAAGGGAACCCATGGTGGGCAGCACAGACTGCCCCAACAGAATCTGCCAGTAGCAGAGGAAGCCACTAGTCCAGGTACACATCCAGGACCTAGGGTTAAATGTTTGAATACAACCAGTGGGGGCATGTGGCATACAAATGTCCATGGAGAAAATGTGGGGAACAAAAGGTGAGAGAGCCAGTAAGTGGGGAAGACAAAATGCCAATAGTAGGTTGATTTGAGACAAGGGTATCAAACTACTATCCTGTAGATGTCCTGGTAGGGAAGGATTTGGATGAGGCAATACCATGTGCTTATGCAGTTATACACAGTTAGGCTAGGAGACAAGCATGTAGATCTGGTAGCCTGCGGGAGACCCAGACAGACTGCATACCTGTAGCCAGGATTGGTGAGGTGGTTACTTCAGGGAGGGAGCTACTCTGCAGCAGTGAAATCAAAGGTGAGCCACAGCTGCTTGTGGGCACTGATGTTACCTTGGACAGAAGGACTGCAAAGGTAGAAGTGAGTAGTAGTACCCATGCTGACAGTGAGGCACCACTGCCAAAGGATGCCAGACTTCCTGTGGAAGAGGAGCTGGGAAGGGTTACAAAGAGAGAGTTGAGGCAGGCACAGCTGTCAGACCCTACAAAGCAAAGACTGAGGCAGGTAGCTAGTGAGGCACCTGATTCTCAAGGGAAGGGGGAATCTGTATACTGGGGCAAAGGGTTACTGTATAGAGAGTGGACCTCTGAGGGAGGGCTAAAAAGTGAGAGGGTACAGCAGTTGGTAGTGCCTAGAGCCTACCATCTGATGCTTCTAGCCATAGCCCATGATATTCCCTTTGCAGGTCATATGGGCATAAAATGTACAAAGATACATATTATGCAAAACTTCTACTGGCCTGGAATTTCCAGTGATGTAACAGAAACTTGTGAGCAGTGCCAAAAGGTAGGCAAGGCAGGAGACAAGGTGAGAGCTCCTTTGATGCCTTTGCCTGTGTTTGAGGAGCCATTTCAGAGGGAAGCTATGGATATTGTAGGGCCTCTGAGTACCCCAAGTTCCAGAGGGAAAATGTATATCCTAGTGGTAGTGGATTATGCTACACAATACCCTGAGGCAGTGGCTCTGTCCTCTGTTGAGGCAGAAAAGGTGGCAAATGCTTTGGTATGTTTCCCAAAAGAAATACTGACTGACAAAGGTCCCAATTTCATGTCAGACCTGCAGGTTTGTCTGTGGAAGTACTGTGGGGTGAAGCATATGAAGACCACAGCCTACCATCCCTAGACTAATGGTCTTGTTGAGAGGTTAAACTCTATGATCAAGTCCATGATACGGGCATTTGAGGACCAGTTTAAGAGGGAGTGGGACAAATACTTGCCCCATCTGTTGTTTGCTTACAGAGAAGTTCCCCAGGAATCCACAGGTTTTTCACACTTTGAGTTGTATGGGCATAGGGTAAGGGGACCTCTACATTTAATTCAAGATGAGTGGGAAGGTGAGTGTGAACCTCACAAGGAGTCTGTTGTGGCATATGTCCTAAACCTCAGGACAAGGCTCAGGGAACTCATGGGTTTGGCCCAGGAGAACCTGGCATAAGCCCAACAATAGAAAAAGGTGTAGTATGACAGGAATGCTCAAGCTAGAGTGTATGCAGTGGGGTATCAGGTAATGGTTCTCATTCGTGTCAGACACAACAAGTTGCAAGCAGATTGGGAGGGAACCTACAAGGTGGTAAGAAAGGTAAGTGATGTTAACTACATGGTGTAACTGCTAGGCAGGAGGCAGGGGCACAAATTGTACCATGGTAACACGATGAAACCTTATCATGATAGGGAGGCCCTTGTGCTGAGAATTTGCAATGCATTGCAGGAAGAGGGAGATCTGGTGACTGATCTCCTCAGTGATGCTCAGACTTACACCTCAGTGGAAGGGATAGCAATGTCCCAGCGGCTATTTCCTACCCATATTCGAGAAATCTGAACAGTGTTACAGGAGTTTGGAGACATGTTCAGTGGGAAACCAGGGTGCACCCACCTGGTACAGCACCAGGTGGATACAGGACCCCAAAAGCTTATTAGACAGGCCCCTTATAGGGTGCCTGAGAGAGTAAAACAGATTCTGAGGGAGGAAATACAGGAGATGTTGGAACTAGGGATGATTTAAGAGTCCAACAGTCCCTGGGCCTCCCCAGTGGTGCTGGTGCCAAAGAAGGATGGCAGCACCAGGTTCTGTGTGGACTACAGGAAATTAAATAGTCACACAGAGTCAGATGCTTACCCTATGCCTAGGACAGATGAGGCCCTAGAGCAGCTGGATTGGGCTTAGTATCTTACAACCATTGATCTTACAAAGGGTTACTGGCAGGTGCCCTTGACTCCCAGTTCTAGAGAGAAGTCAGCCTTTGTGATTCCTTTTGGCTTGTATGAGTTCAGAAAGATGCCCTTTGGGATGAAAAATGCCCCTGCAACTTTCTAGAGGTTGGCAGATTGTATCCTAGCAGGAGCAGAAGGGTTTGCCCTTGCTTACCTAGATGATATTGCCATCTACAGCCATTCCTGGCAAGAGCACCTTCAGCATGTCAGGGAGGTGCTGGGCAAACTACAGAGGGCAGGGTTGACCATTAAGCCAAGCAAATGTCAGGTGAGTATGCAGAAGTCTCCTATCTGGGACATAGAGTGGGGAGTGGTAAGATCAGGCCAGAACCTGCCAAAGTAGAAGCCATTCAGGCATGGCCTGCACCTGTTACCAAAAGTCAGGTGAGGGCATTCCTAAGGACAGCAGGGTACTACAGAAAGTTTGTCCCCAGCTATAATACCATAGCTGCTCCCCTTGCAGACCTGACAATGAAGGACAGAGCCAGCCAGTAAAATGCCAAGTTGATAAGATTGAGCCTAGGGTTGCAAGCATATGATATGTCAGTGCAACACTGCAGTGGGATTAGCAATGCCAATACAGATGGGCTCTCAAGGCAGGGAATGGGCTAAGGTATACTCAGCTAGACCTAACCCTTTCAAGTAGCATTTCTCAAGGGCCACTTGAAAAACTAGCTTGAGTTCTCCAGGTGGGGGTGTGAATATAGGTGAAGGCTGCCAGCCTAGCCAGATGGAATTTTGTAGATAATTCTGTCATTTGTAATTATTAATGCAAGCCACAGGCTTGTTCTCTTAAATGTGAAAAGACTGCATTGGATATTTTACTACAAAAATGTAACAACAGTGCACTCTGCTGTAAGAAAGCTAAGTCAAGCATTTCATGACTGTCTTTGATGTCAAAATTCTGAGCCAATATGTCTAGAGGGAGACATCCTGCCTATTGTTTTAAGAGCAGAGGTAATGGCTAGAATTTGCATGTATAAATGTCTTTTATTGCTCTTGATTTTGACAAGGTGTAAAAAAAGTAAATGTAATTTCTGTTAGCCTGGGAACACCAGAGAAGTGTGAAGAATGATGTCATGTGAAGCAGTACTGTGTTATCAATTTAAAGAGAGAGAATCAGAGAGCTCAGAGCATTTTGTCTTGAGGACATCCAACATCACCAGCACTGTCTTGCTCTAGATGTAAGTTATTTAGAACTGTGTTTTCTCTTGGAAATAGTTAGGAATTAGGAAGATTAGACTAAGTGTTTTTCTGTGATGTCATAACTTTTCTATGGTATTAATTTAAGTATTTCTCTGTGATCTCTGAACTCTTGACTAGCACTGTGTAGTAAGACGTATTGTCTTGTGCTTTTATTATTTATTATTAAATATTTTTAAACCGTTCAACTGTGGCTGTTTTATGTAGAGTTAATTTAAGCTCTAGAGTACATTGCATGTATATAGTGATACTGTAATAAGCCTTGACTGTTCAGTCACACTTACCATTTGAATAATAATATTGTACAGTAATAATTGGATACCCTTTCAGAAGGGCCTTTGAGTAGCTGATATTAGTGGGTGGTGGCAGCTGGCACTACCTTTTAGACTGGGCAGAAAAGGGGCACAGCTGGAGAACCTGTGCCAGCCTTCCCCAGGAGGGTCTGTGTGGTTGTATGTACGTCTTATCTCAAAGTGTGTGTGTGTCAGCTACTTGGGCAGGCACATGAAGCAGTGGTTGGACAGAGAGGGTGCTGGAGGTTTTAGCTTGCCCACTAGGCTGAGATCGGGACCCTATAGCTTAGTATTAGAACTATTTAATCTGCTGGAATATGTTGTCTGAATATAGAATACTTTTCCCAAATAATATTCTGTTATTATTTTCATTTAGTCTGGAACTGATCACCTATTAATGTAGCCAGTCTAGCAATCAGAACACTTGCCACTGTAAATGATTTTGTTACTCTAAGTACCTACAATCTGTTCTTTTAATATATAGAACTTCTTCAGAAAACAGTAAATTAATGAATGGATCCTTTGCAAACCCACCTAAAAATTACGTGAATAAAACAACTCATGGTTGTTCGGAAAAATGACTACAATAATCCAGTGGCAGAGCATGCATTAGACTGTAAAGATTTCAAAAAGTTTTATTTTACAGTCATTGATTCTGTTTCAGGTGAAATTCTCAATGGTGACTATAAGATTATCTTAGAGTGTAAAGAGGCCATGTGGCAGATTAGGCTCAGGGCTGACAGTGCATTGGAGCTTAATGAAACCATCATTATCAAAAAAAATAAAATTACAATCACCATCTGTATGTTTTCAAAGTCAGTTTTAGTTATATTTGGTGATTTTTGACTAAAACTATGAGTTTAGTAGTTGGTGGATTTGTTTACATTTTTCTTTAAGATCTAAGAAGAAGATTTTTTTATGAATCAATTTTTCAGTCAATGAATGATGTAGATTTTCAGTGAAACCCTAATGGTTGTTTTATTCATGTGATTTTTTAGGTGGATGTTAAAAGAACTGTAAGATCCATTCATTGGTTTACTGCCTGTTTTCTTTTCTTTTTAAATAATTTAAAGTACTTATTAATATCCTGCATCTTGACTGGTGATTCCAAGTAAATGGTTATGGTAATAACATTTGCTCTTCACACCAAATTAACCATTCTTTTGCAGATGATGATTAGGTTGAGCAATAAAATAATTATGAATTACTTAAAGGGCTTTCTATTGGTTCCTAATAACCATTAGGATTTGGATAGGGTTCTGAATGCAATTCATAAAGTTAGAACACTAAATTCAACAAATTCTTTCAGATGGAAATTTAATATATCTATCAAGTCCAGAAAAGGAAATGTAACTCATCTGTAATGAAATTACAACATTTATTAAACAATTTATTTGGAAAATGCATTTTAGTTCAAATTTAAAATGCATGCAAAATATGTGGAATGAAATACCCCCGGATTCTCTATAGCTTGCATGGCGTGCAAGATCGGTGAAGGAGCTCCAGCAGGCAATATATCTGCCGTGTGATCCAGGAATAGCCTGCAGTGACGTGCACGAGTGCTCCTGCACTAATCCTGCACGGACTAAGCCCCTGTATGAAAATCACCCCATTTGCAGGATAAATCTATGCAAATGAGGTGATTTAGCAATCCAGGAAGCTTGCAACTGGCTGTGCAGGACTAGTGCAATCTACAGAAATGTACTCGGTTAGGAACCGAGTACATTTCTGCAAAATTCAAAACGTAGCTGTGACAGCTCCTAATACAGGCTGCATATCATGTAGTAAGCATGCCAATGGCCAAGTATAAGGCCATTGGCATTGGAAACAGTGAAAAAAATAAAATAATCAACTTTTTCTTTTTTTAGCTGATCTCGGCTGTTTAAGCATAGGGCAACTGCGAGCAAATGGGATAGGGGGAAAAATAACAAAATAAACTTAATTATGCATTCTAACTAAAATCAGTATTCTGCCATGCAAGTCAATGGCAGGCAGAAGACAACATGACCAGTGAGTAGTGGTTGCTAAGGATGGAGGCTCAGTGTGAGACATGTCACTTTGCATTAGCAGGCAATCCTATGCAAAATAGGGGAATGATAGTGAATCCCAGTTTTTCCCAGCATGTGAGTCAGGTCCCAACAGTGTAGGAGTAGGAATAGCTTGGTGCATGCCTAGGAATTAGGTGACATCATGGGGTGGGTGTGTCAGGCATACTGTAAGAGGATTGGAGCCCTGTGGTTCGGGTTTGCTTCTAGCTTAGCACCGATAAACTAGGGGGGTGTCAAAACCTGCCTAGCACTCTTTACATTGCCTAAGCAGGTGTGAGTGCCATGCACAGGGTTTTAAAGGAACAGAAAGAAAGTTAAACCAGGAAATAGCAGCACTGTGCACATTTGAGCACTCTGTTTGTGTGGCGTGCCCCCAGGCTTAAACAGGAAGGCAATGGTAAGGGAAAACAGCAGTAGGGAGGTAATCAAGGAGAACTAGCATAGCTGGCATTTGAAATGTATTACACAGGCAGCAGACCAGCTCAGCCCAAAACACTACTATAAACTATGCAAACACCTTCCCTACTGGTTTTTCCCACACTCTACACCACCGTTGTATACAAGCGGGGAAATTTTAACAAACAAACCTACAAAATGAAAAGGGCTGCAGCAGGCAACGTAGAACAACATGTGCAAGAGGCTGAGGTTGGTGAGGATTTAAATGCTGCCAATCAACCCACAGTGAGGAGACAGAGAAGAGTGTACAGACCCAGGGTAACCTACCAGGGCTACATGAGCTGGAGATAGTGGAGTGCTATAGGGTGGACAGAGACCTCCTACAGCAAATTGTTGAGCTGTGCCGGCCACACCTGACACACCAAACTGACTGAGGGGAACCCATCCCAGTTGATACCAAGGTATGTGTAGGCCTAGGAATACTAGCCACAGGTACCTACCAAAGCTCAACTTGGGATTTCATGGGGATCTCACAGGCATCAACATACAGAGTATTCCACTAGTTCCTGGATGCCATGTCACCACATGCCAGTGAGCATGTATATTTCCTCAACACCCGTGAGGTGTTGGCCAGCAATATGCGTCTTTTCCACCAATAGCAGAATACCCTGAGGTAGTGGGTGCTATAGACTGCATGCACATATGCATCAAATCACCACCCAGTTTTCAGGATAGGGCCTACATCAACCGCAGAGCATCCTGTCCATCAACTGCCAGGTCATCTGTGATGCCCAGGGCATTATAATGAATGTGTGTGCTGGCTGCCCTGGAAGCTATCACGATTCTCACATATGGCATCTGACACAGCTGTATCAGAAATTTGCCAATGGGGACATCCCCTACGGTCACCTAGTGGAGGATGCTGGTTACACACTGGAGCTGTGGCTGATGACACCCATCGGAAATGCACACACACATGAACAAGAACGCCATAATGAGGCACACGCACAGACCAGATGTATAATAGAGCATGTGTTTGGGATGCTCAGGTCATAGTTCCAGTGTCTGGACACATCTGGTGGAGCCTTGCAGTACTCACCAGCTACATGTACCCAAATTGTTATGGTATGTGCCATGCTAAACAATATGGTCCTGTGGAAATAGCTGCAGCAGGAACAGCATGGGGCAGGGCCACACAGCCCCTCACCAATGCCAAGGCCTGCACAGGCACAGAGTGACTTGGAGGAGGAACAACCTGAGCCTCCTCCAGTAGGCAGATGGAGGTGTGCCCAGTATGCTGAGGCTGTGGCAAAGAGACAATGTATAGCACATACACTGACACAGTAGGGCCCCAGGGAATGACACCACTCTCTGACTTGCACATACAATAAAAGGGATGCAAAACATGACACTACCTGTGTTAAACCATGTATAGGGAGTGTACTATGTGCATCTGACATAGGCAGCTCTCCAGCACCATCCGCAATTCTGGCACACCCTCAAGGTAAGTCAATCAACTTACCAATTGCCAAATGGAGTAGAATGTGTTTTTACCTGTATCTATGGTATGGATGTGAGCATGCAAGGGAAGTGGATTGCTGAATGTCATGGCAGTAGAAAGTAGACACCCATAGTGGTACCATGACATCTGTAACACATACTGGAGTCACCATAGTAGCCAGTACTACACAGGGTGACAAAAGCCACTGCAGGAAATGAGCTGGGTGACATGTGTGTCCATATGATTCACACATGTCAGTCAGGCCAGTTCACATACTCAACAACAATCTCAGCCAGCAGGACAGGTGTAGATAAACTCAAACAGAGCCTGTGCTATGGCCCCTGAATTATGGCTATGGTTAACCTCCCCCCAGGCCTACACAGACAGACTACAGCAGGTCAGGCAGTGAGATGTTATTGTTAAAGAGTAGGGAGTCAGACACTAATATGTAGGGCAACCAAAGCTACAATCTGTAGTACACTGGTATGCCTCTAGTCAGCATGATAGGTAAGAATACAGAATGAAATGGAGTACCTGACATACCAGTACAGTCATTGCAAATGTGTACAAGTGTCAGGTGTGCCCCCCCCATCCTACAATGGAATGTAATAACAGTCAGGTGTGATCCTGCAATCCTGTGTAGAAATTTAGAAATAGTCTGTTGTGCACCCCCCATCCTATGTAGAAATGTAGCAACAGTCATAGCCCTACTATGACAAGCCTGCTGAGATCATTAACTGTGAAATACACCTTTGGGAGAGTTGTAGCATAGTAATTCCCACTGTGCATCCCATAACTTCATAATGCTGTAGTGTAATAAAATAGTTAGGTAGGAGTTCAAATCCCAGACATGGCAACTGTGTGTGTGTGTCTGTCTGTCTCTGTCTGTGTAAAGAGCAATGCTTTTTAGAGCAGTCACACTCCCTACAATTGAAATGCTCTACTTTGGTAAGGCTGCTGATGTCATCCACCTAGAAATACATCTCTGGGAAGGTTTTAGCCCAGTAATTTCTGTAGTGTGTGCCATAACTGCGTACTGCAGTAATGTGATAAAATAGTTACGGAGAAGTTCTAATCCCAGCCTTGGCAACTGTGTGTGTGTGTCTGCCTGTCTCTGTCTCTGTAGAGAACAATGCTTTTTAGGGTAATCACACTCCCTACAATTGAAATGCTCTACTTTAGTAAGGCTGCTGATGTCATCCAACTAGAAATACATCTCTGGGAAGGTTGTATCCCAGTAATCTCCGTAGCATGTGCCATGACTGCGTACTGCTGTAGTGTGATAAAATAGTTAGAGAGGAGTTCTAATCCCAGCCTTGACAACTGTGTGTGTGTCTGTCTCTGTATAGACAGCAATGCTTTTTAGGGTAGTCACACTCCCTACAATTGAAATGCTCTACTTTGGTAAGGCTGCTGATGTCATCCACCTAGAAATACATCTCTGGGAAGGTTGCATCCCAGTAATCTCCATAGCACGTGCCATAACTGTGTACTGCTGTAGTGTGATAAAATAGTTAGGGAAGAGTTCTAATCCCAGCCTTGGCAAGTGTGTGTGTGTGTGTGTGTGTGTGTGTGTGTGTGTGTGTGTGTGTGTGTGTGTGTGTGTGTGTGTGTGTATTTAGGGTAGTCACACTCCCTACAATTGAAACACTCTACTTTGGTAAGGCTGCTGATGTCATCCAACTAGAAATACATCTCTGGGAAGGTCGCATCCCAGTAATCTCAGTAGTGAGTGCCATAACTGTGTACTGCTGTAGTGTGATAAAATAGTTAGGGAGGAGTTCTAATCCCAGCCTTGGCAACTGTGTGTGTGTGTGTGTGTGTGTGTGTGTGTGTGTGTGTGTGTGTGTGTCTGTCTGTGTAGAGTGCAATGGTTTTAAGGTAGTCACACTCCATACAATTGAAATGCTGCTGATGTCATTCACCTAGAAATACATCTTTGGGAAGGTTGTATCCCACTAATCTCAGTACCACATGCCATTGCTGCGTACCGCTAGTAGGGTTATATTCCCACCCATGGCAGTTCTGGATGTTATGTGTATGTTTTAATGTCTGTGTAGGGAGCAATACATTTTTGGTTAGTCACACTCACTGCAATTTGAATGCCCTGCTTTGGCAATCCTGCTGATGTCATTTACTGTGAAATACACCTTTGGGAAAGGAGTTCTCCAGTAATCCCAGTGGTGCATCATATAACAGCTTCATGCTGTAGTGTGATATAGACCTCTGTTAGGGGTTCTATACCCACACATTTTGGTTGTGGATGTTTTGTGTATGTTTCAATGTCTGTGTAGGGAGCAGTGCATTTCAACCTAGTCACACTCACTACAATTTGAATGCCCTTCTTTGGCAATCCTGCAGATGTCATCCCATGTAAAATATGCCTTTGGGGAAGGAGTACTCCAGTAATCTCCATGGCACATACTATGACTGCATACTGCTGTAATGTAATAAAATAGTTAGGTAGGAGTTCTAATCCCAGACGTGTGTGTGTGTCTGTGTTTGCAACTTGTTTCCTGTGGGAGTGAGTGTGTAACAACTGGGCCCAATGTTTAGTGGGTTTTGCAAATTTCTTATATGGTGGCCCTAGTATATATCACAATGTCCACCATACAAGGATAACAAATATGAAATAGCAGAGAGGCTGAAGTGCAGATCAATGCCCATACATGTGACATCAAGGCCAGGCAAACAAAGTTAGCAACCTTAGTATTAGCCAGACAACACTCTCAACCCATGCCTCATACACAAACACACTTGCCTATGCAACAGCCGCTATGTTGGTAGTACACTGCATATTGCCCACTGATAGAAGTATGGAGTGATTGCAGTGGCCTATAGAGGGCAATGCATCCTGTCCATCTGTCCAATAGACATGTACATGAAGGCAGTGCACCTTCCCCATGATCCCCACTGGACACCTGCAACACCTTTGGTGCCATCAAATGTGACCCACAAAGGACATACCATGCCTGAAAACATGCCCTGTATGGACAGATGCCACTGACACCAGAGAATGCTGTTTGCATGCTATCAATGTAGGTGAAGGGTAAACCTGAGTTCCATTAACAGTTCCTGCCACATGAGGCCAGGACTGGCACATCTGATGATAATATGTGTACACAACAAGGGCCAGACACCCCAGGTACAGTTCCCCATGTCACTGTACATGCATGTGGAAGGTGTGCACATCACAGACACTGTCCATGTCATGGACTAAGGAACACATACATGGCAATCAATGCACAGCATTGCCCACACGCATTGATTACCCAGGTGACTGGATGGTGAATTAATACACACCTGTGTGGATAATTCCAGAATCTAAACCCCTGAACCACAATGCAGACCATTGGCATGTGGCCTGATGCCAAAGTGTACCCATCACCTAGCCTTGTATAGCCATCTGGCACAGTTCACCACTACACACCCATTAATCAATGCACCCATGCATGTCAGTACGGGCACCCTGTGTGTGTTTGTGTGTGTGTGTGTGTGTGTGTGTGTGTGTGTGTGTGTGTGTGTGTGTGTGTGTGTGTGTGTGTGTTGTATGATGTGTATGTTCACATTCACACTCACTACAACACCCACTGGCATACTGCAGCATGCTGTCTGATGTCAAACCCCTCCCCATACCCTTTGCCCATATAACCTCTGTATGAACCCTGTGGTACTTGTGATACCTGCACAGTAATGTGTTGTGGCAATCTCACTAATGATGGGTTGTATTCCTGGCCCTGCCAAGTGTGTCAATGTCTGTGCATCCCAGTGAGAATGTGGCTGTAGTGACGCTGGCACCTGTTCATGCGGACAGGCACATGTACTACACCTACCATATAGCTACCATATCCCTGTTGCAGATGTCACTCACCATCACATATATGTTCTGAGGGCTCCACAACATGTAAACTATGTGGCACATCCAATAACTACATAGAAATGTAATAGCACTATATAGTCGTTAGGGGTTTGATACCCTGTGCTGGTAGGTGTGTGACACAAACATGTTTAAGTTTTACTCTCCCACCCCTCCCTCACTTGTCATTGCCTCTGTCTGCCTCTCTCACCCCCTCTCTGGTGGATGTGGAGACCTAGACCTGCTTTGCTTAGATAGCAGCATGTGTATTTATAAGTGATGCTCATGATCAGCTGATGGCCTCTGCATGATTTGCAGCCCTCCCCTAGCTGATTGCATGTGAAACAGCTGTGGTAACATTCCCATAGCCAATTGCATGGAAACACACTCCAATATCTAGGAACATCATGATGGTGTTGGCCCATTTCATTCACCGTGAGCAGGAACTAGATCTGTTGTTTGGCAAACAGCATCTCAGATGGGTTGGGGATTTACCTCTAACAACATACAATATGTGGAAATAACGCAACACACAGGAGGGGGGTATGCTTGACCTGACTACAGACTGTAAGTGCTGCTATACTGCATTTTGAGTAATGTTGGTTTAACAGTGTGTATGTCTGTGTGTGGATATGGCTGCCCTACATGTTTTAATACCTGCCATGTCAGTTCAATGTTTATGAGGAATCCCCATCTGTAGGGTCATCTGCAGACTGAGCAGTGTGTTGTGCCTTTTGATTCATGTGTTACCCACAGAGCATCTATCTGTGAACTGCAGAAGGTAGTGTGAGGATTGCAATTAGTAGATTGTGAAAGCTGAGACAGTTACTGACTTCATATACCTCATAAGATATATGGTGCAACAAACCCTGTTACAACAGTAAATGTATGAGGATATCACAGCAACATGTCAATATTGGCCCTGTGTATGTGCTTCCAGCCACAACTCTGTCAACCTTTGTACATATGTCATGCATTAAGAGGTGAATATTTGCTGTACACCATAATTAGTGTTATCATATCTGATAACAAGCCAGTGAGATATTAGACTGCTACATGTGTTATGTACAGTAGGGGTTATATTTGATGACATAACCTGGAAATTCTGTGGTTGTTTGTACAGTACTGAGGTATGTGTAGTTATGGTGAATGTCGACAGTGTGTGTATTGTTAATATGTACTGTGGCCTGTGTACAGACTGTGGTAGATGTCATTGTTCTAGGTCCCATACTATCTGATGTTACATGCTGCTCCACTGTATGTTACAGTATTGGCTTACATGTTTGTAGGGCCATACACACACACATGCCCCATACCACAGACAGGCATCATACCAAACTGCATAGCAGCCCAGTATATGTAAGATTAGTCAGTGAGTGGCACATATGAGGATAGTGTTGAACAGATAGTCCATATACTGTAATATTATGCTAGCTTACCATATGTGGCTGTGTCTGTGTTCACATTGGTTATGGTTATGCACTTTCACACAGGTATAGCTTACCCTGTGCTTTAACATGCCTGTAGAGCCTGCTATATATGCAGGTACATGTGCATTCCCCCATAGGAGATGTAGGCCAGTGTTTAGCCAGTCTACCTGTAGCCTGCACAGTGCATTGTTACATGCCTAGTAGCTTAGTGTACTTACCCAGTGAGGTGTCATGTCCAGATACTTGCCATATGTACTGCTGCCGGGCCTCCCTTAACAGTCATGTTTGTCAGACAGAGCAGTGGGATGCTGTACAGATGTATGTCAATATCTAATGGGTAGTATGTGGCCTTGGCACCCCTGTACTAGCAGTTATTTTGAGTCAGGACAAACAGGGGTGTGTGAATGCATAACCTATGGTGGCAAATGTATACCAGTCATTATGTGTTACACCCATCTACATGGCTGTTAACATACATACATATTGTCAGGCATGGTCCACATGTTTTGCACTAAGGGGTTCTGTGTATACCTCTGGACTGTACAGAGTGTTTCAGAATGTCCACATATATTGGCCAATTTCTCTGCTGCAGTCCACAGGAGCATTACTTGCTAGCAGTGATACTGTACTATGATGTCCTCAGGATGTCTGTCAGTAGCCAATGGCACACGTGAATAGCAGATGTGACCTCCCACACACATGTCTGTGGAGCAATAGTCTACTAATATACTTGACATCCCATTGCACTACAAAGTTGGGACTATAGGGGCTGGGGTAGGGCTACACTCCGTGTTCAAGACATATAGTGAAATATAATTATCTAGATATGTATGTTTATAATCACACATATACATATTGACATATATAGATGGGTATGTATATGTACATAGATATACATATAGACACCCTGATATATACATATACAGAGCAATATATGTCTACAAATATCCAAATAGTGATACCTATGCACATATATGTATGGATATCTACAGACATATTGACAGTAGTAGGTATATCAGAATAAATATGTATGCACATATAGTTATAGATTTGATATATATATATATATATATATATATATATATATATATATATATATATACCAACATAACTAGGCATATATATATATATATATATATATAGATATATATATATATATATATATATATATATATATATATATATATGCATATATGTACATACGAATAGATGTACACATTGCCATATTTATGTAGCACTATACAGATGTGTATACAGACATATGTATGAGTATACTTGTGTATGTACTTGTAGACATATATACAGCTATGATATGTATACAACCATATTCCTGTCATGAGTAAATGTCACGGTTGTGTATACCCTCCCACATGTATCTCACCGTATGCATCTGCTATGTGCATATTATAAAACAACATATGGGATGCAACAGTCATATTAATAACAAGGACTACACAAGGGTGCAGGGTATACATGCCTCAGTGGGCCACCTGTCCATGTGGCACAGGCAATAACCAGTATAGTAACCTGTGAAATGTGTTTGACTGAACCCCAGATATGTCACAGCCATGGTGTCAGCACAGTGACATACCCCATTTTGCAATATGACTGCAGACCATCCTCATGCTGACACATATTCACCTAGAACACACAGTCACCATGTGCATCAGAAGCATATCAGCCTGTCCCTGCATCAATGGTATGGATGACAGGGATGGGGCACAGGTATCATCATATGCACAGGGCATCCTAATGCTGACACATGTAAACCTACAACACAATTGGATAACATTATAGAGACCACAACCAACCTATGTGTTACTAACAGTTATAAGGCATCATTGCTGGATGGCTACACTACCTGCCAAATATGCCTCACACTTTACTCCCTACAACATGTTACACTGCAGGTCTGTGGTACACTGTTGTACAGTCACAGTGTGCATCAGAACCATATCAGCCTGTCCCTGCATCGATGGCATGGATGACAGGGATGGGGCAGAGGTATCATCATATACACAGGGTGTGGTGTTGGTTTGCCAGAGACCAAGGGTGGGCCATACATTTGACACCATGTGTGTGGGTGAGGGGTGTACTCTGGGGATCTGGCCAAGGTGATGTGGTGTGTGTAGGTATGGGGTTGCCCTAGGTATGTTTGCATAGTGTGTGGGTATACATGCACACAGTTCTGCCATGTGGCTGCTCTACACAGGTGTTTATGGATAGTTGCAGACCATACCTGGCAGGATGTGCAGTTCACTGCCTCCGGCCATGGACATGTGGACTGTGCCTGCCAGGGGTTCCACGGGCACGTCCAGGTACAGGTCACGATGTGCTACTCTCACCTGCTAATGACATTTTTCCGCTGGTACCAGGTCCCTCCTGGGACTGGCCGGGACCACGTGCACATGGCTCCTGTGGTGTGGTGTGGACAGCACACGGCCTGCACTGCTGGGGCTGCTACTGCCACTATGGGAGCCCCTTGGTGTCCTAGCATGTCCACGTTGACTGCCAGCTGTTGGTGTTGATGGCCCACATCCATGTGGGCATTGCCGCATCCCCACCACACGTTTAAGCATGGACACATCACGGACGATGAGGGCTATCATCTCATCATGCCGTCTATCCGTGTGCTCAGTATAAGCATGGATGGCACCCGACAGTACACGGAAGTTGGCACTTACAGATGTGAGAGCAGCCCTTTGCAGCCTAAGGCCCTGTCTGGTGTAATGCTCAATACGTATCTGCGCCACCATTACAGCCTGAAACATGCTTCTGTGTCGCCTCTGCCAGGGGCATGATTTCCAGTGGCCCTACCATAAGCACCCTGGGACATCTGCCTATGTAGCAGCCTGCTGGACAGGCAGCTATGCCTGCTGTGACCAGACACAGTAGGCATGATTACCACATTTTCCTGTGCACTGCCACTGAACGCCAGCTGTCCCTCTGCTATGGTCACTGGTGATGAGGTGCAAATAGGCACTGAAACTGTGTGCGGGGGGTGGTGTGTCTAAAAGGGGATGTCAAATGTTGGCACAGTGTCAGCCCCTGACAACCCCACCTGTGCCTCAACATTAATATCATCATCATCATCGGTGTCTGTATGGACACCTACATCAGATAGCATGCAGGAGGGAACCTGATCCACCTCACCACCTGTGGGGGAAAACAATAAACGCACTTTAAAACCTGCACAGCATTGCCTAAAAATACACGCACAAACACACACACACACACACACACACACACACACACACACACACACACACACACACACACACACACACACACACACACACACACACACACACACACACACACACACACACACACACACACACACACACACACACACCTCCGTAATACCTACATTTCCATAGCTTTACAGACAGTCCTATGTATATGCCCATTTGTTACCCCATCCTGCATCACACTTGTTAACATACACACATTGATACCACTCATTAACATCACAGTCCTCTAAATGCCCAAACAAATGGCCACAACACAAGGCCTGTTGCTACTTTACCTGCCTGACCTGTGTGTAGTGGATTTACATGGCCACACTGCTGTCATTTGGTATGCACCCACTGTATGGCTGGAAATGATGTGCATGGCCCCTATATGTGTGGGCTACTATGCTGTATCCATAATACCTCCCATTGGTATGTCATGTGTATGTAATGCTCAGCACATGCCAGATATGCTGCTACGTCAGTCCATCATTTGACACCTGTAATATTTGGATACACTCCCTGGTGTTGACTATTACTTCCCCAATGCATCTGTAGAGCTGCATATGTGGGTTGTAGGTGACCTCTCTGCTGACTGCAATGTTAAGTGTGTTCCTGGAGTCTACCTTCCCTCTGGATGCCAGTTCCACGCTACAGACCATATTATACTATTTGCTGTCCTGTTATTATACACATGACAGGTATTCCTGGTGTATAATGTGGCAGTCCATGTCCATGACTGCATGGTCACTAAGGGAGGTACAGCTGTATGAACACCCCACAATCACATATGTGCATACATGGCCACACACACAAACACACACATCCACACACACATCGTACATGCAACTACCTCCCCTCCACTTCACCAGAGTGACCCTGCAGGCAAACTAAATAACCACCAGGATGCACACACATACACACACACACACGCACACACACACACACACACACACACACACACACACACACACACACACACACACACACACACACACACACACACACACACACACACACGCATACATACAGGTGAGGTTGCACAATGATAGTACACACAGTCCTCCAATTACCTATCTGCCAACATGCAAAACATATGGTACAGAACAGCATGCAGTTCAGCTATAGTCAATCCATGCTAGCAACAGTATACATGTGTGTGATGCATGTGCTGTGCCACTAGGTGATGCCCCTTCCCCTGGATGCCACTGCAGCCATGTACACAGTATTGCTGTGCACCTATTCTGCACCCTGCCATGTACTGTGCACCACAACTCACAGGTGTACAGCTCATTGCGGAATGTGTAGCACTGTGTCAGTTATGTCAGCTTTACTTCTCACAGCCCCTATGTTTTTCAGAAACACATAACTGGGATGATATGTGGACTGTCGTCATTGATGAATGTCTGATTCCTGATTTACAGCTGTCAACATCAACAGACTATGTATGACTACTGCAATACTCTTACACTGACAACCATCAGAGCATACCATGGCTATGGGGGTGTACACACCTTTATTGATTTTACACATACATTCTTGATCTGCCATGGAACCACATCACAGCATAGCTTAGCAGTACACAAGCATGGTATGTAACATATGTCCTGTACTTTCACATGCAGTGTCTACAAATTGTGTTAGGTGTGCGGCTGCTGACCACAATGCATACACACCATGTGGGCATATGTGTGCACATCCTTATCATGACAGTTTATCACACCTCTTGTTGTGTGTACTACACCAGTCACTGCTGATGGCAGGGGTATACCAGCGTGGGCCATCTGCATTTCCAAGTATATGTTCAGTCTGCCCTACATATGTCCCCCTATTCTGCATGATTGCAAGGTCTACTCATGTGCACATCCCATGGTGTTCACACAATGCTGTCACTATTGCTGTGTGGGCAAGGGTATGACTGCCACAGGTCCTGAACCTGACTATGTGCAGATAGAGCCATTCCTACCATCCTTAGGATCCCTGCTGCAGTGCACTGGTGTGTCGTGCTGAGACCGCCCTTCCCTCAGCTTTTATGCAAATGCATGACAGATAAGCCCTACATGTTTGTGTCAGTTTGCAGTGTCCCCTACACTGAACACCACATGTTGCAGCCTAGACCCATCTGATAATGTGGACTACTGTAATGCCTTATGCCATTGTGTATCTCTGCAGCAGTTGGCATTGTCCTACAGGTATACACACTGGTGTTGCACTGTATATGGGTGTTGTTCAGAACATGTCACTAATGTAGGCCATGTCTACCAACTGTATGTTACTCCCTGGGTACACATTCCACAATGACAGGATGTTAGTTATCATGCAGGTGTGTGACATACCCTTCCAATACCTCATCATGGTCGTCCCTGTGAGACCGTGTATTTCACAGCAACAATACATGCACATGTACAGCATGCATTCAGGGTAGGTGTGTTAGATGTGTGCATGGAATATACCATCATCATTACATGCCCGGTGTGTTGGCATGCATCTTTGCAAAACATACTCACCAGCTACAGGCTGCTGCCTTGTTTTTATCCTGGAGGGACCTACATAAGAGAGTGAGAGATGCAATGTCAGTGGCCACACCTGTGGCACTGCTACAGGTTGTGTGCAGTGCTACCATACATCAATGGTAAATTCCCACAATACTATCACATCTGAGCATCTTTTTATCACTACAATGCCGCAACACAATATATCTATGACATGTCAGATATGCATGATCTACCTGTACCAATGCGGATGTTTACACAACAGTGATCTACTGATGTGCCCTGTGTCCTTACCTGCACGCTCCTCGGCCAGTGTATGGGTGACACCCACCTCCATGAAGGGGTCCAGTGGTTGTTGGTGGTCCAGATGGGCAGGTCCATGAGGCTGGCCAGGAGCTCCTCCACATGTGTCGTGGGTATGGATGGCATGGCCCCCCCCTGTGGCAAGGTGATCCCCCGGGCTGCTCATAACTGCGGTTGTGCAATCCAACATCATTGACCCTGTGGACTAGGTCATCCCACAGGCAGTCTGCTCCTGCTGCTCATGTGTGTGCTGCCAAACAGCAGTGGATAGTGCTGGATTGTGTGTGCTACCAACACGTCATTTGCAGCATTGGAAGAGGGCAACCATGCATGTGCCATCTTGGCTGAAAGACATAAAGATGGAAACAGGTCTGAGCAACTCATATGGCAAGGCTACCACAGTTCATAATACACATCTCTGTCACCCCCAACCATATCAGCGTCAACAGATTGTACACACAACTCATTAGGTATGGCTACAGCTTAATAACCGTTTGGACAGATTTTGTATTGCACCACACCTTCTGCTATGTGATTGTAGCCATGTCCCCTGTGTGGACACTATCATTACTGGCCTGTTACAGACTATTCACCGGCATGCCATTGTCAGGACCACTATGGTTACATATATGCCAGTGGAATGGCTGCTCTGAGATTGCTGCACATCTTACAGTCTGTGTTATTGGGGATATCTATGCATGCTGTTGGACATGTACCGGGATTGTTTAGACTATTACTACCAACAAATGTTCTATAACAGTGACACAATAACATGTATATGTTCTATTGGCCAACTGATCCACCTCTCCATACCCATCTTCCCATGATACCTGGCCACATCACATGTGTATCCCAACCTGGGGCCTCCTCATGTACTGTTACAGCAATATCATCATTTGGAACCACCCAGGGGATGCTGTCCCCCACTTGGGGCACACACAGACATGTTCCTGTCCCCTGAGCTCAGGTATAAGGTCTGTTCCACACCGGGCTCCACAGACACATGAGGTATGTGCTACATCAGTCTGAGGCACCCAGTACACAATCACATGGCCAACATGCTCCTCATGCTCAGCCTGCAGACCAGGCACCTTCAGGATGTGGACTGCTGTTGTAAGTGACAGTGGGTGGGAGGCTTGTTACCATTGTGCCCATATTGGGGACCATGGGTCATCTACATCACAGACCACACACACCATCCACAATGTTCACCCACCACACGTGTCACATACCACCCCTGTAGACTGTCCACTATATCTACCAATCCTGACCACCTCCACATGTGTACCTGCCATACTTCCCCATATTCCCATTGCATACTTCACAGACGGGGACAATGTCATGCCAACAAGGGACTAACATGTGACATACCCATACATGGTGCACACACTGCCAGCTGTAGATATCTGTGTGTATTGCTATGTGTGCTGTTGCCTCACACATAGCACACATCACTGTGGTAGTGATATAGGAGACATGTCTTTACATACATATATGTTTGTGTGTGTTTGTACATATGTAGTCATGTGCATATAGGTATATATCTATATATGTGTAGATATATGTGATGTCATATATATGTGCACATATATATGTCCACACATGGGCATATGTATATTTCTGGACATACATGCTGATATACATATATATCCTAATATATTATATATGTGACATATGTACACATATGCATGCCTATATGTGGGGTACATTCAGACATCAGCTCCACCATCTCACAACACCTTCCTGCACAGCTGCACTGTTCTGCCTTGCTACAACATAGACAGGTGCCACATACGGACATGGCCTGACATTAGTGGGGTATATGTGGGACCTGATTGCAGGTAACCCTATTACACACCTATGGTATTCTGGCATGCTACATTAAAGATTCACCTGAGTATCCTGCCAGTGGTGGACCATAGCTCCCACATGCCCATCATAATGGCATTACTTCCACCACCAGGTATTGGCCACATAATATGCATACTTCCCATTACATGACACACACTATGCTGGCTTACATATTGTCTGTCAGTGCTGACCTCCACAGTTAACAGCTATGGCCCATTACCCACAGGGACAGACACTATTGTCTGGGTTCCTATTAGAACCTCGAACGCATGAAATGTCCAATGTCATATGGTCAACACCATATGATTGACATTTCAAGTGTTCGAAGGTTAAGCATAATGGCACAGTTCAGTGCAGAGTGTAAGAATTTCCCTTTTCTGCACTGAAGTGCGATCTCGAAGTTGGTATATTTAAGTAGGGGGGTGTGGGGGGTGCTGTGGCGTTTGCCCCCTGCCTGCACCATTAAGGTAAGCTTTTTTTTGTTTTTTTGTTTTTTATTATATATTCGAACTTTCGAATTTCGATCATATGTTGTCGAACATATGGGATTCAAAGTTTTGAAAGTTCAATTATATAATATAGACCCCTATTGTCCATAGCAGTTGTTCAGTTGAACATCATCACAACACCTGATGGCACATATAACTCATTCCACATCATCTATTCCTTTATGATGGATCAGGTTGTGGGAATGATGTCTTTATGAATGGCAGCTGGCTAAATGCCTGCATCTTCAGCTGTTAGTTTGATGGGCTTTAGGTTTTTTTTCCGCTTTCACTTCCGCTTTCGCTTTTGCTCTCTCTCTCTCTCTCTCTCTCTCTCTCTCTCTCTCCCTCTCTCAACAGTGAATGGATTGAGCTGCTTTGAATAGATTGCAGCCTGGCTTTAGTAGTTGATGCACTTGATCAGGTGATGGCCTCTGCACCAATCAGTGTCCTACACTTGCTAACTGCATGCAACATGCTGTGTAGTACTTCCAGTTACCACTGTCGTGGCAACCACCTACTATAAATCCCTAACATCATGTGGGTGTGGTCCCTTTACCTTTCCTGTGTGATGGACATCCTTCCTGTGTGTGGGCATCAGTGTTACAGACAGCAGGTAGCAATACCTCTTACAGGAGAACCGGCAAACTCAGGCCAGCTACATATTTGTAGGAAGTTCCAGAACTACAGACAGAGTGTGAGTAGAGTTGTGTTATGCTTTGTATAGTACTGGTGTTATAGGGTGTGTGTGTACATACTAGTTTACCTTGGAATGCAGTCTGTCTGCATAGCTCTCAACTGTGGCCCTA
Source organism: Protopterus annectens (assembly GCF_019279795.1). Classification (NCBI taxonomy): domain Eukaryota; kingdom Metazoa; phylum Chordata; order Ceratodontiformes; family Protopteridae; genus Protopterus; species Protopterus annectens. The sequence continues at coordinate 274,731,765 of NC_056725.1, forward strand.
TACTCTTGGTGGCCAGAGGTGTGCCTATCATGTTTTGTCTGTCCACCACACAGGTCCTGTGTCAGATATTTCACTGGCAGTGTGTGTGTGTTGAGTGCTATCAGTACATGGCTACATCCATTTATGTTTCTAACCTCAATTCCCTAATTTAGGGTATGTTGCTGACTCTCCTGTAACACCAGCAACTTGCTTAGTGTATGGAACAGTTTTCCACATATAGGCCTGTGTTCCAGCCTCTGTCCTCCACCTACATACCAAGCTTTGCACATATGACATGCTGTCAGAGGTTGTTCTGTAGTGGGCTGTGAGTATATCACACTGCCATTGCTGCTATCAGTCCACTGCTGTTGTATCCTCAACACATATGGTGGGGCTGGGGCTGTATATGTCTGGGCTTCACCTACACAATACATGTGTGCCCTTATGCACTCCAGGGGCCAGTGTATGTAACAGTGGTATATTGCCCTGTATTATTGAGTCTAGGGGGGGATGCACCATAAATGACCTAGTCTGTTACAAAATGTGGGGTATCAGGGATGAGCTGCCTTAAGGTATCTGGATGTACAGTACCGTATACTTCACTTATATTTACATTACTTACATAAATTGGGTTAACGCAGGCCTACTGCCTCCTGCCATACAGACTGTTCTGTTTGTCAGTGTGCCTGTGATGGTGTCAGTTATGCTTTGTTATGTAACAGTTGCATCCCATTTGGTCAACTGAAGTCTTTACCACCTAGTGATTTTGTACAAAGTGTAGATAGAGGTTGCTGAACTATACACCTGCATTACTTACTGTTGATTGTTTGGTATTCTGTGGCCCTGTCTGTCTTAACTATTGCACAATTTGAAGGGCTTGGCCTGGACAGCAACAGTTGTGAACCTTTCCAGACTACTGTATTAGTATAACTGTTTCACAGTTACATTACTCTGTTTTTATGGATGTCAGTGTCTGAACAGCTATATCACATGGCATATAGATCTGTAATAGTACACAAATAAAGGCTTTCCATTTCTGCAAACCTGTGTGTGGTGTTTTTTCCTATGACCTCTCTGGGGTATATCTTGCAGGCAACGATTGTCATTTGTATGGGTGGCCCATACAGTGTCCAGTTATTAAGGTATTAACTGTAGGCATAGTGGCTGTTCCATATTGTGTGCACCTTCTTCATATGTATCTTACTGTACATATCTCTGTGTGTATTTGTAGTCACATGTATATCTATATATATATATATATATATATATATATATATATATATATATATATATATATATATATATATATATATATATATATATATATATATATATGTGTGTGTATATCTGTATCTGCATATATGTGTCTGTGTATATGTGTCCTGGGGATGTTGATAGCTTCCACATTTTACATTTCCTATGGAAGTCAGACTGTACTGCATGATATGTTACTAATACCAGCATGACATCATACAGGTGAGATGTAGTACTGTTAACATCTTGTGTCCATGTCGTGTCAGGTCCTATTTATGGGATCTGCAACACTTGGTAGTGTATTGCAGGATGGACGTGTTTGGCTGTGGGGGCTATGCCTATTTGTACAAGACGTATATTGTTTGGGGCTTCTCAACCCCATTAACAGTGCATGTGGACATAATCTGCCATTGCTATCTACAGATATATGGCCATATATGCCTATATAGATATATATATCTGCTTACATATATATAACTATGTCTGTATATACCTACATAGATGTATATCTGCGTACATATATGTAACTTGCTGTGTATATGTAGACATATAGGTGTAGACATATATATGTGTCGATGTAGGCATTTGCATGTATATATGTTCATATATATTTATGGACAGATGCCACTGACACCAAGAAATGCTGATAGCATGCACTCCATGTAGGTGCAGGGTAAAACTGTTGGCCATTACCAGCTCCCATCACAGGTGGGCAGGACTGGCACATCTGATGATAATCTGTGTTCACAACATGGGCCGGACACCCCAGGTACAGTTCCACATGTCACTGTACATGCATGTGGGAGGTGTGCACATCCCAGATACCGTCCATGTCATGGACGAAGGAACACAGACATGGCAAGTGATGCACAGCATTGCCCACACACAGTAGTCACCTGGATGACTATTGTGTGCACAGTATTGCCCACACACAGTAGTCACTCAGGTGACCGGATGGGGGATGAAATACCCACCTGTGTGGGCAAATGCAGACACTGCATCCCTGTGCCAAAATGCAGACCATCGTCACGTGGCCTGATGCCAAGGTACACCCATCGCTTAGCCTTGGACAGCTCTCTGGTGAAGTCAAACACCACATACCTGTGCAGACATGCATCCATGCATGTCAGTACTGGCACCATGTGTGTTTGTGTGTGTGTGTTGCATGCTGCAGATGTTCACATACACACTCCCTACAACCTCCATGGGCATACTGCAGCATGCTGTCTGATGTCAGATAGCTTCCTATACCCTTCGTCTGTACAGCCCCTGCATTATCTGTGTGGTGCGTGGGATACCTGAACAGTGATGTGATGTGGCAATCCCACAACCAATGAGTTTTACAGCTGACCCTGCCACGTGTGTCAATGCTTGTGTGTCCTTGTGAGAATGTGGCTGTGTTGACACTGGCACCTGTTCATGCCGACAGGCACGTGTATGTCACCTACCATACAGCTACTTTATCCCTGTTGCAGATGTCACTCACCATCACATATATGTTCTGAGTGCTCCACAACAGGTAACCCATGTGGTGCATTCAATAATTGCAGCAAACTGTGCTAGCACTACATAGTTGTCAGGGGGTTGATACCCTGTGCTGCTAGGTGTGTGACACAAACATGCTTCAGTTATACCCTCCCCGACACATATTTGCATCTGTCTACGTCCCCCACCCCCTCTCAGGTGAACGTGGAGACCCACACCTGCTATGCTTAGGCAGCAGCATGTGTAATGTAAGTAATGCTCATGATCAGCTGATGGCCTCTGCACAAATCGCAGCCCTCCCTTAGCTGATTGCATGTGAAACAGCTGTGGTAACATTCCCATTGCTAATTGTATGGAAACACACTCCAATACCTAGGAACATCATGGTGGTGTTGGCCCTTTTCACCCACTGTGAGCAGGAACTAGATCTGTCGTGTGGCAAACAGCATCTCAGATGGATTGTGGTGTACCTCTAACAACATACACTGTGGAAACAGTGCAACAAACAGGAGGTGGATGTGCCTGACCTGACTACCGACTGTAAGTGCCGCTATACTGCATTTGGAGTAACATTGCTTTAACAGTGTTTCTGTGGATATGGCTGTTGTACATGTCTCAATACCTGCCATGTCAGTTCCATGTTTATGGGGAATCTCCATCTGCAGGGTCATCTGCAGCCTGGACAGTGTTGTGTCCATTGTTGCATGTGTCACCCACGGAGCATCTAGCTGTCGACTGCTGAAGGTAGTGTGAGGATTGCCGTCAGTAGATGGAGAAAGTTGTGGTAGTCACAGACATCATATCCTTCAAAGGACATATGTTGCAACAACCCTGTAACAACAGTAAATATATGTGGTTATTACAGCAACATGTCAATATTGGCCCTGTGTATGTGCTCCCAGCCACATCTCTGTCAACATTTGTACATATGTCGTGCATGAAGTGGTGCATAAGTGCTGTACACCATACTTTGTAAATATCATATCTGAGAACAAGCCACTGATATATCTGACTGCTACACATGTTATGTACAGTAGGGGTTACATTACATGACATTAACTGCACATTCTGTGGATGTTCATACAGTACTGAGGTCTGTGTACCTATGATGAATGTTGACAGTGTGTGTAGTGTTGATATGTACCTTAGCCTGTACACAGATTGTGCTAGATGACATTGTTCTAGTTCCCCTACTTTCAGATGTTACATACTGCCCCCACTGTATGGTACTGTAGTGGCGTACATGTTTGTAAGGCCATAAACACACATGTCCCATACACAGACGGCTACCAAACCAAACTGTGCAGCAGGCCAGTACATGTAGGGTCAGTCTGTGAGTGGCACATATGAGGATGTTGTTGAACACATAGTCCATATACTGTAATTCCATGCTAGCTAACAATATGTGTCTGTGACTGTGTTCATGTTGGTTGTGGATATGCACTGCCACACAGGTGTATCTTACCCTGTGCTGTGACATGTCTGTTGAGCCTGCTTTATATGCAGGTACATGTGCATTCCCCCTTGGGAGATGTAGGCCAGTGTTGAGCCAGTCTGCCTGCAGTTTGTGCAGTGCATTGTACCATGCCTAGCAGCTGAGTGTACCTACCCAGTGGGATATCATGTTCAGATACTAGCCAGATGTCCAACTGCCGGCCCTCCCCTAACAGTCATGTATGTCAGACAGGGCAGTGGGATGCAGTGCAGATGTATGTCAATACCTATTTTGTAGTATTTG